>NW_023495845.1:302500-462418 GCF_904425465.1 Colossoma macropomum | reverse complement strand
AGATGCATCAAGATGCATCGATAATCGTTTTATAATCGCATCGCAGCCCTCTGAAACGTAATCGAATCGAATCATGAGGTGCCTAGAGATTCCCACCCTACCTATGAGCATATTAATTTGAGACAGTTGGCTGAACTGTGGCTGATTCTGACAGCTGTTTTAGGACTTATAAATCCAGCAACACAAGAATCCTTGAGATGCCGGCACCGTTCATGGTTTCCAGCAAACCAAAAGGACCCCCACCAGGCTTTTAATCACAGACACTTTACACTTTAATATCACAAAGTTTTACTCTATTATTTAAGTAATTGTAAATTTTGTAACACAAATTGCTTTTTCTAACAAACAAAAGTGTGTGTGTGTGTGTGTGTGTGTGTGTGTGTTTGCAAATGCAGTCTTCTGTGTAATCAGATGAGCCCCTGAATATTTACCTCAGAGAGTGATGGTACAGCATCACACCTACTTATCACCAGACTGGAGACGTGGTAGAAAATAATTCTTTTTAAAAGGGAAATTCTCACGATTTTTCAAAAATTGTTGCAGTGTGAACAGTCATTCAGAATGGTTTGATATGTAATGGTTTGTTGTAGATAAGCTTCTTTACAGTGGTGGCGATAGGAACCAGGGGTTGTGATGTCTATAGTGTAAAAGTACAGATTTTATTGACTTTCCAAAATGACTAGAAAACTTACACATTCTATGAGCAATGGTTGTGATGATAAAATAGTTGTAAATCTAAAAACATTGGTTTTCATTGGGGGCTGTATTGTCTTACAACTCCCTGGGTGTACTCCTCCACCACAAAAGCATTTGAAAAAAATAATTTGTCACAAACCTTATCTCAAAACTATTGTAAAACATTGTTTCAGGCATCAGATAACGTATTCATAACCATTTGATGTAGTAACTTTCTGTGAAGGAGCTTTAAGCTCATCAGACATCTGGCTCCTATCAACGCCACTGTGACCAATTCTGGCTTGCTAAGTTTCTGTAGAACAGAGCATTTTAAATCAAACTTCTCAGAATGACTTTGGTCACATCTTATCCATCTAAATTCCCAGGACCATTAGAGACATCAGGACTCATGAAGAGGAGATCAGTGCCGTCATCATTGTTCAAGTCATTATCAGTGTTCAGTCATCAGCATCATCACCGCTGCCATCACACTCATCAAGATCTCAGTTATCATCATCATCTTAGCCATAGACAGAGTCAGAAGATGTTACTTCATTTCATCATCAGACAACTAGCTGCCAACCAGCTCAGAAGCTTTTCTGTTAAAGCAGTGAATCTGCTTTATGTAATATAAATGGACTCTTCACTGAGATCCTACTAGAAGGCTTCCCAGCCTGGGTTCTAGACTGTTGGCAGTAGTTTCAGTTCTGCTATTTGTCTGTAACAGTTTGGCACCCATGCTAGGACTAATTGTCATTCAAATGGAATTTGACTTTAATAAGTAAAATAAATTAAGATTAATTAATTAATTAATTAATTATTAATAATTCATTATTGGCAATCAAAAATAGTACAATAATTCAGCAGCATAGTAATAGCCTTTATCACATTAATGGGGATTGTTGTGTAAATTTTATTTACATCATATTTGTTACAACCTTCTGAATATTTTTAAAATAAAATGTTATTTCCATGTTGCAAATAAATAGCTTTGTTCTAATTTTTACCTTCTGGGTCAATGACAAATTGTCATAAAAAAGATGTGCATTGTTGTACCTGCTACAATCTATTTGATGTATTTATATTTGTTTCATAGCTGCTATAAAGGTATAAATTCATTTTCAACAAGATGTTTCCACCAAAGTGATGTCAAGTGGTGCAACCAGACATAAATACTAATAATCAATTGATATTTAATCAAATTTACCACTACTTAAAACCTGGCCGGGCGACCAGGGTCCTTTTTGTGTGGAGTTTGCATGTTCTCCCCGTGTTTGTGTGGGTTTCCTCCGAGTACTCCGTTTTCCTCCCACAGTCCAAAGAAATGCAGTCGGGCTATTGGATATGCTAAATTGCCCCTAGGTGTGTGTTTGTGAATGCATGTGTATGTATGTATGTCTGTCTGTCTGTCTGGCCCTGCGATGGACTGGTGACCTGTCCAGGGTGTATCCTGCCTCCTGCCCAATGACTGCTGGGATAGGCTCCAGCTCCCCCGCGACCCATAAGGATAAGCAGCTTGGAAAGTGTGTGTGTGTAAGACATTTATACAGTAGTCTTTGTACTTGGACACCAATTTAAACCTTTGTTCTTGAACTTATGTTTATACGTACATTTTGTTTCAAATACATGAACATTATTACAATAATTACACATTTTTATGTTATTTCTGGGGTCATACCACCTGACCCCATGTGGCTCAAAATTACAGGTTTTTTTCATTTTTACATTTAGGAAAGGGCTACTGACCTTGGTATTGCACAATGAAGGTCACTTGGGATCTTGTTTGGGTCACCACTCTTTCTTAAAAGCATGTTAAAGTAAAATGATTTTGATTTTGCTGCATGACATGACAACACCTCATTTTTGTAAATTTATTAAAATTGGATATTCAACTTTTAACAAGCCTTGGATATAACTGTGCTAAAGTTACATATCTGTGTAGTGACATTTTACAACACGCTCTTGCATTACATCCTCCCAGAGTTTGAAGAAGGAATAGTACTGGAAAGCGGGACATTATGCAGATCATAATGTAGTTCCAGGTTAAAATGAAATGTGTAAAGTATATCCATGCTATTTTACTAAACTGTTTTTATTTATTGAGTTTAAGTAGCTTGACAACATAATTTGAAGAAAGTATATGAACATTTTGGCATATATTGTTGGAAACAGTTTATGTGACTATTTACTTACAGTGTTAATTAGCACCGTTTTGCTTTGCATTTGGGACGTCAGAACCTTTAAAAAATGACTCGATTTTTAATTCTTTTGAATATTCATCATTGCTAAATGACAATAGACTACTCAGAAAATGTCTGTGTCAAGCTTAAACACTTTATTTTGCAATGCCAAGTCAACATCTTATGACGCAACGACAAGTTGTGTCCACCCTGTCATGGATAAAGACAACATATATAAACAATGTTTATAAAGCATTGTAGACACTATGGAGTCATTTTCAGAGAAACATTGTGTCCGCTTTTCAACAATTATTACGGCCCAAAAAAACGACATTTTTTTTTTATAAATTTGTATCTTCCACCACCATATATACATCCAACATCCTTTTTTTCCCCCAAACAATAGTAACAATAATATCTTTGAACAAAAAATGCAATAAAAATACTTGAATTAACTACTGCTATGTATAATAAATCAATTATGATGGAAGTAATGGTTAAGGGGTTAAGGATTATTGTGGGGGTATTAATGGTTAAGAGTTATTTAACTTTTGGGGGTATTAATGATTAAGTGTCATGTGACTAGTAATAGTAGTAGTAATAGTTATGGGTTATTTATCTGTTGGGGTAGTAATAGTTATGGATTATTTATCTGTGAATGTATTGTTAATTATGGGTTACTTATCTGTTGGGGTGTTAATAGGGGTAATGTGACTGGGGGTCTTAATGTTAAAGGGTTATTTGGCTCTGGGAGTATTAATGATTAAAGGATATGTTGGTGTGGAGTTATTAATAGTTAAGGGCTATTTATCTGTTGGGGTATTAATAGTTATGGGTTATTTTTATGTTGGGGTATTAATAATTATGGGTTATTTATCTGTTGGAGTATTAATAGTTATGGGCTATTTTTATGTTGGGGTACTAATACACACACACACACACACACACACACACACACACACACACACACACACATCATCTAAACCGCTCATCTGCCTGGGTTGTGGTGGGGCGCTGGAGCCTCTCCCAGCTGTCATTGGGCGGAAGGCAGGATACACTCTGGAGAGGTCACCAGTCCATCGCAGGGCAGACAGACAGACATACACATTCACACACACAAACACACACCTAGGGGCAATTTAGCATGTCCAATTGACCTGACTGCATTCTTTGGACTGTGGGAGAAAACCGGAGTACCCGGACACGGGGAGAACATACAAACTCTACACAGAAATGACCCTGGTCGCCCGGCTGGGAATCGAACCCAGGCCATTCTTGCTGTGACGATGAGGCTACCCATTGAGCGGTCCCAGTGAGCATGCATATATCATAAGTGTAGTAACTTTGTGTAGTGTAGTGATGTAACTTTGTGTTTCAAATATTTTTTTGTGTTTTAAATGTTAATTCAGCACAGACTCACCTCAATATTACTACGTACCCCTGATTTAGTCTATCACAATATCATAATTTTTCCTTTAATGCAGATCCCGATCTAACCTACATATGCATAGAAAATTAAAATATGTTAATAAATAATAGAACAATAAATGAGTACATAGATATATACATAAAACATCAAATATAGAAACTTGAATATGGAAAAAGAATTTAAATTTTTGTTTATTTATTTTTAGGATTTATTTGCGCATATATGAAACGCATATCAACGTCAACAAAGATCAACAAAAATGGAGACATGATTGTCAGGTTGTGAACGACAATGAGGCTTTTACTAAAATTCGACTTAGATTGACTATTTCTACATTTATTTTAAATGAGAACGTTTACATTTAAATGTAGATATTTATTTACTTTCAAACAGTTCATACGCTCGCGGCTTATTACCTCGAAAATAGACTTACATGTTCATTATTACTTCTTTTTCCTTTTTTAATCCGTTGAACCAAAGGCCTCCCGCTCAAACGAATACGGTCATGAAGACGATTACTGTCATCCGGTCCAGCAGGCGGCGCGCTCGGCAGCGCTCGCGCCCCTTTTCCGCAGCGGGGGCGCGCGCTAGTGATAGGAATTTCAGTTCAGTTACCGAACCGATTCTTTCGAATGATCCGCTTCATTGAGTCAAAGATCTGGTTCAATGTATCGTTGAATCAGTAGTCAACGTTGGCTACGTCAAAATACCCTAAGTTAGTGTGTTTGATTGTTTATTCAGATTTTACAGTCTTTGGGATGTTGTTCGAAAGCATACTGCTTGATGAATAAATTTGTCTTTTAAAGGTGCAGAGTGTGATAATTAGAAGAGGCATCTAGTGGTGAAGTTGCACATTGCAACCACCTGAATACTCGTACCTCACCCCCACCACCTTTACAAGACTGTAGTAGAACCTATGGGTTTTCTGCTGACTCCTGTCCCGATTTTGTTTTGCTTCTTCATGTTTTCGCTTCTTTGATGAAAAACACAAAAGGCACTCTCTAGAGCCAGTGTTTGGTTTATCTGTTCTGAGCTACTGTAAAACATGGTGGCACAACATGTAGGAGGAGGACCTGCTCCTCTGTAGATATGAAAGGCTCATTCTAAGCTAGTGAAAACACAATAATTTGTAGTTACAGGTGATTAGGCACTGCCTCAGTACCATGTCTACGCGCTAATTTGAAGTGCTAATCTTTCAAGCTAATGTTAGCTTCTTATTCGAATTACCATTCCACCTTAAATAGTGCAGCAGTTACACGCTAGTGTCCGTATAGGCATGTGAATGCAACTGTTACATCATTCAAGGTGGAAAGGGAAATGAGAATAAGAAGCTAACTTTAGCTTCATCCAGTCCTGATCCAGATGTAATGTTACAGTTTTTCTGAGAGTTCTTGTGAGCGTGCATTTATACATTTGCTCACAGTAACCGGCCCACCAGGATTTCTGGCGATTCATCCAGTTACCCACTCAAGCATGAGTGGTTGTCTTAGTTAATTAACAATCAGTATCAAATCTGATGACATTGGAACTTACAAGTGGCCCCATTTCTCCGTTAGGCCTACTTTTCAATTAAAAATTCCTCCTTCTCCTGTCGTTCTCTCCACTCCTCCACATTCGTCCAGAGTAGAGGAGCGTTATTAAACGTTTTGGGACAGACGTCTGCTGGAGAGAACCTGTAGCAAAGGTTCGGAATCGATGAATCAGTTCGATCCGGTTCAAAACAGCGTTTACGTCACTTTGGCGCCGAATGGTTCGGGTTTGAGCGCGCGAAGCACAGTGGATGACAACACTGAAGTTACAGTAAAAAAAAATTGGGAGTATCTGAACGTTTGAAGTGCATTTACTCCACAGCTAACATGCAGCGGAGCATAGCGTGAGTGCTTGTCGTTTTGTCCTCTCTTCTCTTAATAGTGAACGCAGATGAATTTACGTTAGTGTGTGTTTAAAATGATGGCTGCAGCAGCAGCGAACTCAGCTAACGGAGTGAACTCAACTATGTTAGCGCGCTACAACTGTTCTGAGAACACCTTAAACATCAGAGTATTCGTGATATGTAGTATAATACTGTATAGGTTTAAAATACCTTTCGGTGTGTCTATTTTATTTTACACAGGAAGTCTTAAGTGTGTCAAGCTGGAGTGTTTTTTCCTCGCTGGCTGGCTAACATTAGCTAAGAACTTAGCAAGTTAGACTTGCGTTAGCTAACAGACTGTCTTTTTGTGCAGTTGGGGAAGATCTGCAATAGAGAAAAACAACATTTTGAGTGGAATAATTTAGTCTGAGACTTTGGTTTATCTAAAATTGTTTAGTTAGTCCGCTGTCGTAGCCGGCTAACGAGGCTAAAGTTGGTTTTTATTCGCCAACTTCTTGTTCGGATTTTCCCGTTCCATCTTAAATGGTGCAGAAGGTAACTGCTGCACCATTTAAGGTGGAACGGGAAAATTCGATGAAGGAGCTGGCGGGTAAGAAGCCAACTTCAGCTTTGTGCCAGCTAGCTGGCTGGCTCACATAATATTTTTTGGTATCGATTTTTGTCGGGTAACATTAATCTTAGAGAGAAGACTGAGTGCATCTGCTTTACAGAATTGTTAGCTGTAGAACAACAGGCCAAAACAACCAACTACGAACTTCTGCTGTGTATTTTTCTTATTTTTTCCAGTCCTTAACGATGTTGTCAGTCTCCCAGTGCAGGAGAGATTGAAAACATGGCCAATTCTCACATTTTTAACCCGAAGTGCTTCTTCAGGTCTTTTTTTCAGCCAGTGAAATGTAAGGAGAAGAATGACGGACCGGTTAAAGGGAAGTCTGAGTAAGTGAAACCGCACTGCCTTAGTTTTAGTGTCTACATGCTTAAAGGGGATATTTAGTTTTAGCTTTTTGTAGAAAGATAGAAATGTAAGTTACATCCCACAAGAATAATAGAAATGTAAGTTACATCTTAGAACTTTTTGATAGAGTTGCTATCAAAGGAATCTTTTTCCTCTTTCTTAGAGTAAATAGCTTTGGTATACAGTGCTCTCTGAAATTATTACCACCTTTAGTAAATCAACAGCTAAACAGATGAGCAGTTTTTGTTGCTGAAGGCCTAGATTTCTTTGTGTATCAGTGAATAACGTTTCTTCATATCCTTTTTGCTTATTTTTACTCATGTTGTTAATAATTAGAATTACAAGTTAGAATTATTATTAATCTTTCCTTTGCTAGGCTTATGTGGTCACTTTTCCTTCCTTTAGACCAGTTAAAAGCCCCCTCAAAACTCAGAATGGTGAGAAGGAATGTGATTCCCCAGTGAAGAAGACGAGCAAACGCAGCCGACCAATCATAGATAGTGATGACGAAGACCTGCCAACAGTAAAAGACGTTGCTTCCACACAGGACAGAGACCAAGCGGTCAAGCCAGACAAGGAGAAAGTACAGTGCATTTTGTTTTCCTGTTGTCACTCAATATGAATATTTACTAGCAGATTCTTAGAGTTTAATTTAGGGCTGAGGTCTTCAACCTTGAATCCAGCTTTTGGTTCTGATTTCTAATACCACTCTCTTGCTCATAGACTGATGTTTTTAAGGCCACTCCCAGCCCACTTTCGCCAAAACCTGTTGCTACGCCAACAACCCCTGTCACCCCAGCCACCCCTGCTGTTTCGGGAGATTCAGGCACCCCTGGAACACCTGTTACACCGACATCCACATCACCCTCTGGCATCCCAAAACGCAAGACTGGTCAGTGTCTGCCTGCCCTTTTATGCTTTTGGATATCTGATTAAAAATGCATCTGTCTTTGCAATTTTTTTTTTTAGTTAGTCCATCATTAAGTTTGACTTGTTCGCAACCAAGTTTGATTCTGCCTCTGTATTATTGTGTCTCTGTCTCTCTTTAGCCCGTAAGCAATTTCCCAAGAGAAAGTTGGACAACAGGAGTGATGGAGAGAGAGAAAAGGAGGAGGAAGAGAAGGAAGGAAACGAGAGAGAGGAAGGACAGGAGAGTAAAAGAGCACGGATAGAAAGATCTGCTGACCAGGCGGGTGAGACTGGTTAAAACATTTTTGTGACCTTTTATGTGTCATGCTCCTGAAAGCGGATTTTTCTGTGGGGAAAATTCTCTTATTTAGATATGAGGCTGTCAAGCTTAAACATATGGATGCCGTGACTCTATATGTGCTTGTATTTGGCAATTCACTATACCGCAGAACTAAATATTCATTGTTACGTTATCATGGACAGTTTGAAACAGTGACACTGTAATTTAGTCAAACAAGTTGCAACTTTAGAGTAAGTGAAATGTGAATTGATGGCCTTTCAGGGCTTCCGTACTAACCCAACAAAGTAAACGATTACATTGAATGAGTTGATCAGGGTCTTCCAAATGTTTACCTCTAAAGACATGAAGGATGCTCTCCAACTTTCCTGTTTTCTTGTGCTGTATTTTCCTGAAAGCAGGGAACGAGGAAGAGGCAATGGAGCTTGAGGAAAAGAATGTAAATGAAAAGACCATAGAGGAGGAACAGAAAGAGAAGAAGGATGAGAAGATGGATGAAGGGATTGGTAGTGGAGTAAAAGAAGAGACAAATAAACAGAGTGATGAAAATGAAGTTGAACAGGACGAAGAGAAAGATGGAGTGAAGAGGAAGAATGGTGATGTGGGTAAAGTGAAGGAGGAAAAATGCAGTCCTGAAAGATTAACAAAGGAAGGGATGAATGCAGATGAGGACAAGAGAGAGGGATCTGCTAAGAAAAAACCTATCAGCAGTTTCTTTGGTGAGTTTTTCTTTTTTATATTTTTTTATCTTCAGTCTCCATTTGTCTAAATTTCCCTGCTTTTCTGTTTATTGAACTGCACAATCTCTCCTCTGTTCTTTCCTCCATCTCCTGTAGCACCCAGAAAGGCTGCAGTGAAGCTGGAAAAATCAGAAGAAAGGAACGATGGAGAGAAAAAGAAGGATGAAGGGAAGGCTGCTACTGTGCATGAGGAGAAAGAAAAGAAAGGGTAAGACGGCAGTAAGAATTTATAGTGGGAAATGAATATACAGATATACAAATGTAATTCCAAAAAACTTGGGACAGTATGTGAAATGCAAATAAAAACTGGAAGCAGTGATTTGTAAATCCACTTTGACCATCTAAATGAAAGCAGTACAAAGACAAGAGTTTTGTCAACTTCATTGTCCAAAACCATAAATTAAATGTCTGTGATGTTTGATCTCTCAGACGGCTGTGCGTTAAAAAGAGACATGCTTCTGTTACAGATATCTCCTCATGAGTTTGGGTATACTTTTGCAATCCTTTGAGCAGTGTTTGTTCTTACATCCACAAATGCAAGTTAAGACTGTACTATGCACAGTGGAAGCCATAATTCAATAACGTCCAAAAATGCCACCAATTTCTTTAGGCTTGAGCTCATCTGAACTGGGCTGACACACAGCGGAAATGTATGTTGTAGTCTGATGACTCAACCTTTCAAACTGTTTATAGAAATAATGGAAATCATGTTCTCTGGGCCAAACAAGTAAAGGACCATCCAGATTGTTACCAGCGTAAAGTTCTAAAGCCAGCATCTGTTGTACACTGGCAAGAAACACTCTGCACACATTACAACAGCATGGCTGCGCAATTAGTTGTGCTTGACTGGCCTGCCTGTCTCCTATGTGTGGGGCATTATGAGGGCCAAAATATGACATTGAAATCCTGTACGTTTGTGTAGCTGAGGGCAAAAAATTCCGCTTTAAGAACTGGATCAATTGGTGTTTTCGGTTACTAAATGTTAGAAAATGTGGTATAACTTCTTTGGAACTCGTAGGTGTTGTATTTGGAATGAGCCTCCTATATTGACCGAAAGTTCATAAGGTAAAACACAGAATATTGTGTTTTTGTACTGTTTTCAAATTAATAAAGGTCAAACACAAATTACTAATCACTGCTTTCTATTTTTTCTTGGCTTTTTGCACACTGCACTAACTTTGGAATTGAGTTTGTAAACTAGACATCAACAATGTGTTGTAAAGTAGCTGTTAAGTGTTTAACATGGAGTTCTTCTTTTATTTATTTATTGATTTGATTGATTGAAAAGCATATCACTTTATACTACTGGTCACATCTGAATGTCTACATGTCTCCTTCCATGGCATTTCTTGCTTTAAAAGAAACAAGGTATTTATTATGTGTGTGTATATATCAGATTCATAGTACTGTGCAAAAAATCTAAGAAAAAACATCTGACAAAATATACAGAGCTATTTGTCTGGGCAGTAAACATTAATTTGTTTGAAAAATGTGAGTGTAACCTCATTCCAAAGCTTTCCAGGAAGTCCTGTATTAACAATTGATAACTGAATTGAACAAACACATACAATGACTGAAGTGCAGCAAGCAGTCAAGAACTTATATTCAGGATAGTAGCTTTTTAACAAACACATTTACTGGCCCCCTCTCTATTTATTTTTATTTTTTTCCCCAATGTTCTGTTTAGACATATCCAGTTCCACCCACTAGTTAGGATTCCCCCAATCACACAATACCACCAGCGCTAGGAGGACAAAAGCTAGCTCAGGCTATGAACTTTGAACTGGCGCTAACACAACATCATTGGACAGCTGAACATGCTCTGAGGAAAGCGCCAGTTCTGTTACTGGCATTGTGCTGAATGATTGTGGGGAGACGGGGTGCCATCCTCCAGGGAGAGTGAGGCTAAATGTGCTTTCTTGGTCTCCCAGCTACGAATGGCTGTAGCTTTACCAGGGATCGAAATCATGATCTCCTGATGAGAGGGCTAACACTTAGACAATTGCGCCACTGAGGAGCCCCAGATATCTAATTCTGAACTGTTACCTTGGCTGCTTCAGATTTTTTTCACAGTACTGTGTAAACCTAGTGCAGAAATGTCAAAGTATATAAGCATATTTTGGAATTAACTTGTGTGGCCTAGTTATGTTTTGAGGTTTTATGTTTGTGACAGTGAAAAGGGAGCGGAGCCTGCAAATCAGAGCCAGTACGATCCTTCGAAAGCTCATTACCATCCCATTAACGATGCCTGCTGGAAGAAGGCCCAAAAGTAAACACTTTCACTGTGTTCTCAAACATACCTTTGACTATTGCTTACTTTTTGTGTTTCACCAACTATTTGATAATATTTTATATTCTCTCTCTCTCTCTCTATTTCTCTCTCTCTCTTTCTTTCTCTCTTTTCTCTCTCTCTCTCTCTTTCTTTCTTTCTTTCTTTCTTTCTCTCTCAGAGTTCCATATCTTGCTGTTGCTCGTACCTTTGAAAAGATTGAGGAAGATTCTGGCAGGTATAATTCCCACTTTAATTAACACACCCCACGTTATTCAGCAATGGCTTTTGAGTGTGATTGGATGATGGTTTATTTCATGCAACATCAAAAGCCTAATGTAAAGTTGGTGTGTGTTAGGGCCTGATGCATAACAATTTTAAGGTGCTACAAATTTTGATAAATATTGGCCAGTATAATTTAAAATTTACTTTAGATTTAAATTTTATACTCCAACAATTTTAGTTAAAGTGTTTTCCTGACCAATATGACCATAGCGTTTCCTCTAAGTAGTTTGTTTCCTAGCATTATATGTTTGAGAGATGCCCTGTAAATCATTCAGTTGCACATGAATCAAATTATTTTTGATATAGCATTCTCATATTGAAGGTTAGGTCTGGCTGTATTACACAGGTTTTTACTTTAACCATGATGGTGTTTTATGTTCAGTATCAGTTCAATGTGTTTTGTTGTCTTAGTTAAACAAGGGGTGCCTCTTATGGAGTTCTTTAGTGGCACATCCACCAAAGTTTCTGCCATATCAAAATAATGACTAATAATCTGTGATAGCTTTGCCAGTAGTGATAAAACCAGGGGTAGTCAATAATGGCCAGCTGATATATCGCTTGAACTGAGTGTGTAATGAGTGTTTTGGAGAGTTTGTATGAGTAATATGTCTTTTTTTTTTCTGCTCGTTACCAGGTTGAGAAACATTGAGACGCTGTCTAACCTGCTCCGATCTGTCATCCTGCTCTCTCCAGGTGTGTGTTTGTGTCTGTCTGTGTTTGTCTGCACTTGTCTGTGTATGTTGCATTTTCAGATTTTTGCACTTGTGTTTTTTGGTGGATGAGCAATTTGATGAATATCGGTGCAGAGAGAAGCCATCCTTTTATTCCTTTCTTTATTTTGCTGTGTATGACGGATAGAGGGAGAGTTTGGTGTCAGTTGAAAGTGATGGATAGCAAAGGGAATTTGGACATTCATCGTTTTTCATTCTCTTCAATTCGGCTCGTAGAGCATGACATGGATGATCTGACAGCATTTCTTGTCTGTCTAGGCCTATGCTGGAAACAGTATCCCTTTGTTCATATTCCTGTGTCTGGTTCAAAGTTAGGGACTGTCTAGAAATGAACAGAAGAAAATGCTGCTATTATTATGTCTATAAGTACATCTGCTGATGCTTCCAGGAACATCTTTGATATGTCTAGAAGTGTAGAAGCTGGTGTATTTAGAGATTCCTACTGCAACTATTATTAATAATAAAGGCAACCTTTTTCTTTTTTTTTTTTCTTTCTGGTAATTTTGAGATGTTCTCTTTCTTTTGAGTGGACTCAGGAGGAAGCATATGAGAGGTGGAAGTAGCAGTTACCGGGTGGAGTTCATAAATGTGCATGTAAATTAATAACGGTCAATAAAAATGCGTGTCAATTGAAAATTTAAAGGTGCACTATGTAAGGTTTGGGGATTTGGAGACTTCTCTGGTGGAAATTTGTAACTGCCCACAAAAAACCTTTTTTTTTCTGCTTCGGACTTCTTCCCTGAGTGGAATGAGTGTTCGGAGAGAATTCAGTCCAAAAAAAAAGGATGGAAGTGAATGAACTGTTATTGTCATATCATCATCATCATCATCATCATCAGTATAATGTTGATTTTGCCTTTGAGACCTAAACATCGAACTGGATCTTCTTGTAAAGCCTGTGTCTATGATATTAATGTGTGAAGATGTATGATGTGGTCCAAAAAAATCCTGCAAATGAAATCCTCACTATTTTAAAGTTAATTGTTGGTTTGCTGTCAATGATCCTTTTGTTTGTAGATGATCTGCTGTGCTGTGTTTACCTGTGCCTGAATCAGCTTGGCCCCGCCTACCAGGGGCTAGAGCTAGGCGTCGGAGAGACGGTGCTGATGAAGGCTGTTGCCCAGGCAACTGGTCAGTGGAATGACACACACAGACACTTTTGAGCTTGAAAATAACAAAGCAAAATAAAATTTCCATTCTTAGATACCTGGCCAGAATCCCTGAAATAAAACTTAAAAACTGCACTAGCTTGGCCATGCCTGCTGTTCACATCCAGCTAGAATGACTGTTTATTGTCATTTCCAGGGCGACAACTGGAAAAAATCAAAGCAGAGGCCCAGGAAAAAGGTGACCTGGGGTTGGTGGCTGAGAGTTCCCGTAGCAACCAGAGAATGATGTTTGCACCAGCAAATCTGACGGCGACAGGCGTGTTCAGCAAACTGAAGGAAATTGGCAACATGAGTGGCAACTCAGTAAGTGCAGAGACCCCTGAAACTCTGCTGACAGACCAAAAAATAGGGTTGCTGATTGTGCTTTCTTTTGTGACAGTTTCAAGGCCCAACACCTCCAAGCAAATAACATCACTTTAGCTTTATTAAATTCCACATATTTCTCTCTCTCTCTCTCTCTCTCTCTCTCTCTCTCTCTCTCTCTCTCTCTCTCTCTCTCACACACACCTTGCATCATTTCCTTTTTCTTCCTCTCTCCAGGCTATGAATAAGAAAATCGACATCATTAAGGGTCTGTTTGTGGCTTGTCGTTTTTCAGAGGCCAGATACATTGTGCGGTCAGTCACGCCTTTGACCTTATTTGCTATACGTACTCTATGCATGTTTTGTTTATTGCATGTAGATTATTATGGCTGTATGCTTTGATTGACAGGTCATTGGCAGGGAAGCTGAGGATTGGATTGGCTGAGCAGAGCGTTCTAGCAGCTCTGAGTCAGGCTGTGTGTCTGACTCCACCAGGTCAAGGTAAATGCTACTACTGTTCAGCTGACATTTAATAATATGTCACACTGACCTTGTACTAAAATAATGCCATGGAGAGATTTTTTTTCATGTGACAGTGGAAACGGGAGAAACCTGGAAAGGTCTTGTCATTTTCAAAATGACCCTTGTTTTCAGACAATAGTTTGTACTATTGTTATTGCATAGCATGTACTACCACTTAGCGTGCTGATGTTTGCATCTTTTTGTGAATGTACATGTTTTTGCAGATTTGCTTGTTTGTTGATGGTCTATCTGTGTGTGCATTTCTGTATTGGTATGTGTGTGTTTTCAGAGTTTCCTCCAAGTGTAATTGATGCAGGAAAGGGAATGAGCACAGAGAGCCGCAGAGGATGGCTGGAAGAGAAAGGACTCATTCTAAAACAGACTTACTGGTACACAGACTAATTTTCTTTGGACTAGTTGTAACAAGCGTTTGAAATTTGTCAGTTTAAACTTTCCTTAAAATAGTTCCAATTCAGAAACGATTCCAAATTCATGTATTACAGAGCAGTTCTACTGATTTAGATAATTCAGTCGTTGAAACGCTAATTCATTCAAAATTCTGAAGCATACAGTAAACCAGGCTGTAATTTGACTGACACAGAGCTTAGTCCACCTTCATGGATGATTGTTTAACCTGCCTTTTCCGTCCTGTCTAGTGAAATGCCAAATTATGATGTCATCATTCCTGTCCTGTTAAAGGAAGGCATAGACGAGCTGCCCAACTACTGCAAACTCACTCCAGGTACTGACCAAAGAGAACAAATGCTGGTGTGTGGTTAAAGTTGCTCTTTGAGAGATTAACTCTCTGGTGTACATTATGTTTGTATGACTGAGGAAATAAGGGTTTTGCCACTCTCTGTAATTGTGAAACGTTGGTGTATTATTTCCAGGTGTGCCCCTGAGACCTATGTTGGCTCACCCCACTAAAGGAGTGGGGGAGGTGATGAAGAGGTTTGATGAGGCCGCTTTCACGTGCGAGTACAAATACGACGGAGAGAGAGCACAGGTGAGTGTGTGTTTGAATGTGTGTGTTGGTAGTCAAACCACTAGGAGGAGCCAAAGCCCTTCATGTTTGACATTTAATGCAGAGATGGGGACATGTCAGCCTGAGAAAGTCAGGGTTCGTATGGTCATGAAAGTCATGGCAAGTAGCATTTTGGTTTTCCAGGCCTGGAAAAGCCACGGTAAATAAGTGCTGGAAAAGTCATGAAATATATTTATATACGCAAGTTACAATCGTTGTTGTAAAATGACTCTCGCAGTATTCCTCTGCTAAATACTGTAAAAATTTATCTTGAAAGTTACTGACATGTCAGTTTTGGACAGGCACAAACTTGAATTTCAGAGACTTGACTCGGACTCGCGACTCAGAGACACAAGACTTGACTCTGATCTCAGACTTGAGACTTGACTCAAACTTGTTTGTACAGCAGTGCATCCTATTTAAATAATATAGCAAGTTTAGCTTGATTGTTAATGATGAACTTTATTTAACACGTAATCATTATTAAAGACTTGAGACCTGATCCAGATTCTCAGCGACTTGAGTCAATTCAGACTTGCAGCACAGCAACTCTTGAGACATGATTCGCATTCGTGCCAGTGATACTGGCTCGAACTTGCACTTCAGAGACTTTAGCCTTGACTTGGACTCGCATCTCAGCGACTTGAGACCTGATTCGGACTCATTTTATTAAGATTGGAAACAAAATTGCACCTCTGAGACTTGAGACTTGACTCAGCCTTGCGACTTGCTCAACTCTGGCTCTCATCTCAGAGACTAAAGACTTACATTTGTTTGCTACAGTTAATCTTCTATAAACATTATAGCAGGTTTAGTTTCAATGTTAGTCATGATTTAAGACTTAATTACAATTCACAACTAAATAGAGTCAAGATTTGACTTGGACTCACTCCCCAGAGACACTAGACTCGGCTTGGGCCTGCACCTCAGGGACTCGAGACTTTAATTTGACCAGAGACTCAAAACTTGACTGGACTTGACTACATTAAACCAGAGGTGTTTACATGTATTTGCAGTTATAAAAACACCTTGCTTTAACACCTGACCCAACTAATCAGCTCATTAACAAGTCCTTCTTGGGAGTGGGTGTGCGCTGCATGTACCTCTCCACCAGGAATGTGTTTTAAAAAGATGTTTTAGGCCAAAGCTTTCTCAAAGTTATCGTAATACAGTGTCTCGGAGGTTAGACCGCATATTTATAAACATTTAATGTAATAACTTTCTGTGAGGGAACTTTTAGAGACCTTAAACTCTTTAGATGTCTGGTTCACATCACCACTGTTGTGAACAATTCTGACTTGGTTTCCCTAGAACGGAGCATTTTGTGTCAGTGGATCTGTGGATTTCCACCTTTTTACATATATCAGATATCCTTTGACTTTATTTCATTGATTAGATTTGTTTCTGATTTGGCAGATTCATATTCTTGAAAACGGAGAGGTTCGTATTTTCAGCCGAAATCAAGAGGACAACACCAGCAAATACCCTGACATCATCTCACGAATCCCACAGGTAACACACACACACACACACACACACACACACACACACACACGCTCTTGCATACAGCTATTAGCAGTCAGCAGTGAATTCCTAGAGCCTACAGCCTCCAGTCCTTGACACAGACAAGGACTCTCTCTCTTTCTCTCCCTTTCTCTTTGTATCTTTGGTCTTTTGAGTGTGTTGCGTACACTTGCGCAGATGTAGCAGCTCGCCCTGGTGTTCCCCTTATCAGCAAGTCTGCACATACTCATAACTCTCAATTTTAATGTGTTGAATTCTATCTGATTCTCTCTGTCTCACCGTATCCTCTTCTCTCTCTCTCATACTCATTCCTGCTCTCTCTCCCTGCTCCTTGCTTCTTGCTCCCCCTCTTCTGTCTCTGTCACACACACTGAGATACAACCGCGGTAGCTCACCCAGACCTTGTGTTCTCCTTATCAGTGAGTTTACACACGCACTCATAATTCAAAGCTGTATGCGCAGAGTTTTATCTGATTCTCTTTCTGTCTCTCTCTCTCTCTCTCTCTCTCTCTCTCTCTCTCTCTCTCTCTCTCAGGTAAGGAAGGAATCAGTGCATTGCTGTGTGTTGGACTCAGAGGCTGTTGCGTGGGACAGAGAGAAAAAACAGATCCAACCTTTCCAGGTCCTTACCACACGCAAGAGGAAGGTAAGCGAGTGGAGAGGATGAGGATTCTTTACCTTTCAGCTTGTCATCCAATAAGTGGGCAGTATACAAGAAATACAATGTCATAACTGATGATAGATGATAATTGTAGAAAATATTTTTGCAGTATGTATGAAGATTTTTAGTTTTCCTCGTCTTTTCCTTGTTAAAACAGGAACAATGCATCAGTAGCCACCCTTAACACGTTTATTGAAAAAACGAAACAAGCAGAATTACATTCAAACTGTCATTTTAATCCTGGATTATATTTATGGTAAACCTACATTAAATTTAATCATGCTGTGGGTGATGTCTGCCAAACAGAAAATCAGAAAATATATGTATATCACACATAAGTGGCTTTATTGGATGCAGATCATCTCGGGGACCTAGCTTGGAATTCACATGCTCACTCACTGACACTTAGCAGGCTCAGTATTTTCCCTACAAGGGGGAACTAATTTTTCTATGCATTACTGAAATAGAAAAAACGCATGCAGGATCGCTAATGTATTAATGTTTGCTATTATAAATTGCGGGCATGTGAAATAAACAGCTGAAGACTAAATATACTTCAGGTGTGAACGTGGTTTTGTACAACTAGTTGATCTAGGATAAACAGCTTGGCAGATAGCTAATGGGTAAACAGGCTACTCTAATGAAATTCAGCATTAAGCTTTGGTTTGGAGTAATTATGGAACATTAACTGTGAAATTGCAACATACAGAGAAACATAATGTTTGTATTTAAAATGTTTTAATTTGAATTACCAACAGGTTTTGTGTATAATTGCAGCAGTGTTCTCAGTGCTGGCTAAAATTGTCGTGGCGCTGCATATGTGAGTCTAATAATGGTCTGTTTAAATCTCTAAATTCCCTCTTTGCTTGTTAGCTGGTTTTGATGTAGCCCTATTCTAGTTTTGTCTCGCAGTGGAAGAAGAAACCATTGATAATTAATGTCAGTTGTTGTTGTTGTTGGTGTTGTTGTTGTTGTTGTTGGTACTGCCGGATCCATGGTGGACAATGAAAATCAATGGCAAATTAAAGTTTTAATCGCAGATTGTCTTTAATCGCAGATTTGTTAATCTGTGTAAGTTAACATCGTTGCCATAATTAACATGTTTGTCGTGAGACTTATTTTTTTTTTTTGGTGAGAGTTTGCCCCTGCAACAGCACAGGAACTCCCTTCAGCAGAGCCACATGATAATAAGTATTTGATGGTAGGATGTGTTAACTATCAACCATTAGTGATCTAGAAATTAAAATAAAAATTTAAACTGAATACTTGCAGGGTTTTAATGATGTAGGCTAGATTTGTTATGAGGTAAATCTAGTGGATAGGTGAAGGTAGTTCTACTTCTCTGTAATTTGTTTTGCCCTCCTTTAAATAACTGCCAGAAGTTCATGTGTCAAGTTGGAAACGTGTCAATCTACACTCTCTTACATGGTAAAACACTGTTTTACAAATAAATAAAATCATTCCTTTAACATGAATTTTCACACACGACCATTTTAAGATTAAATCCGTTCATACAAATCTTTTATAAATGAAGACCCAGGTATGGGCACTTTGTTCTTAAGGATAATACGGTTTGACATTTTCTCAGTATGATGAACTAATCCAAACTATCACTGTAGTAAGTGACCATCAAAAAAAACACAAGAAGGTGGTGAAAATTAAAAAAGAAAAATCAGTTACTCACATTACTGCTCACACGTGCTTTTAATTCAGCACACAATAAATGTAATATATTAGTAAAACTGAAAAGCAATATTACATGAAGAGGCAACCTTCTCTGAATGATTGAGCTTCTAAGTCTGCCAGGTTTAAACCTGGGGGGGAGGAGTTGAAAAATACAGAATAAATTCAGTTTTCTAGCCGTACAGTTCAACAAATGCAGACAAAGAAAGCTTTGGTATGCGCCTCTTGCTTTACGTTGTTAAACTTGTAATCCTGAGAGTTACATGGCCTCTGTTTTCTTTGAATTTCTTAGATCAGGTGTTTGGAGGGAAAAGAAAAAGAAGGGAGGGGAAAAGGCAGGGGAGACGTGTGGGGGGAAAAAAAACTAGGAAGCTGATGTTTTATAGGCTGATTGCCACACACCAGTCTTTTCTCAGATAGCTTAAGGCTAGAAAGTCTTGAAGAAACGTATGATCTCACTGCTTCTGGCAGTTCGTTCTTAGATTTTAGGGGCTGTGCGGATTGGCCAATAGTTTTGTGTTTATGTTCCTGCTAAGAAATTCTCAGCAATAGAGGCCAGCCTTTTTCTACTTTTTTGCTTTTACTGAGGAGTGTTGTGTGTGTGTTTTTAATTTATTTATTTATTTGGGGAAAGATTTCTTCATTAGCCTTTGACTTGTGGATTTGAAGCACTGTCCTGTTTGACAGAGCCTGATTCTTTGGTTAAGGACTTAAATGCCTAAGAGCTTCACTGAGGAATGAAGTAGTAGATGTGATATTGAAAGTGTGTGATATTCTGTCCTGAGCTTGAATTATGCCTTTTATTGAATTTATTCTAGTTATTTATGTGCAGACCAACAAATAATGTTTTCGCTGTCTGTGCTTTCTGTTAATGATTTTGCAGAGCTGTGGAAACTTGAACGAGTGATATTGGTTGGCCAATATTGACCGCCCACAACATTATTTGTTTCTGTGAAAATATCACCCATAATGTGCCAATAATTACTGATATTTTTGGTCATGGGGCTGAGATTTGAACCTGCAATCTCCAGACAATGAGGGGAAACAAAAGGAGTTCTAGGTAGTCCTGAAACAACAGAATATCTACACTGTTAAAATACTTTCTCTTTAAATTAAATAAACCCTACTCTTGGAGATCTACTATACTGATGTATAAGTGTTTTATGCCACATTTGTGCCATCTTGTCCTGCATTATTTAAAAGTTTTTCAAATGATCAAAAAGGTAGTGAGCATACACGGTCACTAAATAAGTGGATGCTCTGCATGTGTTTCAAACAATCATTCAATAAATGTCAAACCATCTATTGATAAATGTTAAACAGTACTGTTCTCCAGTACGAACTAGGAGAGAGGAGCTGTTTAGAATTGCATTAGCTAGCATGATAATGGCTCTGCTCACCACAGAACATGTTCCGTTTTGGCTAACTAAGGCACTGACACAAGTCTAGGTGATAATGATACAAATCTGAGGGAGTGAAGTCAAGCAATTGGCGCTGAAGGGACAGACAGGTGAAAATAAACCTGTTCCGTGATGTGTGGATCTAACATAAGATTAGCTTAGCGTGCAGGCTGCAGACCCAAATGGTGCCTCACACCACAGTACAGGACTAATTCTGACTAGCTGGTGCTCTGCTGGCACAAGTGTAGAAGATAAATGAATGTCTGAGAGAGAGCAAAAGTTGAGTTACAGATGTTGGAGTGATTTAAAGCGGAAATCAAACCTGTTCTGTGGTGTTGGGGACTTTAGTGTTTTGGCCAAGCTAACAATAGCTTAGTTAGCTGGCCAAACATCATAGCACAGGCTTGGTTCCAGCTACCTGTTGCTAAAATGATGACACCTGTTTAGAGGATGTCTGAGAGTCCAAAGTGAAGTGTGTTGAGCCAAAGAGTGAAAGCCAAAATCAAACGTGTCCTGTGGTATTCGTAGCTCTTAGCTGTCGCGGAGCTACTACGATGCTTAGTTTTTCTGAATTTTTTTCCTGGCTCTGATTTTCCCCTCTTTCTGTCAGCACCACCTATCTGTGAGCTCTGACACCACCAATCGGTGAGCAGCTTTAAAATATAAGTGTGTGGAATTTGTTTACTTGGCCGATTCTGAAATATGGTCATCGTTTTTTAAACGGTACACCTTGTTAGTTATACCTCCCAGCCCTAGTGTAGATGCTGTATGTGTATGTGAGCTGTAGCAGATGTGCTGCTGCATCACTCATGTTAAACTAAGGTAGTAGGCCTTACAGGTGTAATCTCTGAGGTATTGTTGTGGCCAGGGATTTCAGGTGGGCTTTTTGTCAGGAACAGTTAGAGGTTCAATTTCACCAGAAAGTTCTTCTTTGGCAAGAAAGAGTTGAACTTTATTGGCAAGTCATCTTACAAGCCTCAGTCTACATTTGGCAAGGAGTCTAATCCCAGTCGGCATGCTACCAAGGAGTTTAATTTTAAGAATATTATATTATAAAATATTAATAACATTTTGGTCTTTTTTATGTTTTAATTAGGAACTTAAAGCATTCATGCTTATTAAGTAAAAACCCCTAATTGATGCTTCATTGGAGAGGTGGTGGGTGGGCTGGGAGTTGGGAGGGGAAGGGAGGGAAGAGGGGCAGAGAGAGATGTTAAAAAGGTGAAGGAATAAATGAGAGAGGGAGTGGGCAGACTGAGGTGCAGAGGGAGGAGAGGTGAGAGAAAAGAGGAAGCGGTGTGGAAGGATAGACAGATGGTGAGGGGGAGAGAGAGGGTGTGGGAGGAATTTCATGATTTTTGTTTTTTAATGAGTGTGTGTCTGTTGCAGGATGTGGACGCGTCTGAGATAAAGGTGCAGGTGTGTGTGTACGCCTTCGACCTCCTGTACCTGAACGGAGAGGTAAGAGCATGATGATGAGGGAAGATGGAAAAATACATTATTTTTTTAGATATATTTTTCTAGTGTTTACCTGCTTGAATGCCACTCCTTCAGGTCATCAGTTAGTTGTCAGTTTTTACTGAACTCGGGGGAAATACACAGATGTATTGTGCATGAGTCAGTTAACAGCTGTTATCATACGGTGATTGAAGATGATCCACACCGGATGTTTCTTCTTTTATTAGATAAACTCATTATTTCTACAGTTGTCAGAATGCTACTGTAAACCTCGACCTAATGACCACTTCTGACCAATGATAGACAGTCAGCATAATACTGTTGATTAGATGCCAAAGAAAGGACACGATGCTGGAGAATAATCAAGAGTTATCAAGAATGACTCTTAATAGATACAAATGTGTGTGTATTCATGTTTACAATAGCTGAAATGGAAAAATGTGTAGGCATGTAGACTTAAAGCTACTCTCATTTATGTTGAGGTGCTAGTATAGATACAGAAAGTATCTTGGTGGGATTTATGCTTTCATGTTCATAACATTCAGATTCCTTCTTTCTTTCCTTCTTTAATTACTTCTTTACTTCCTTCCTTCCTTTTCTGCTGTCTCTTTTTTTTTCTCCCTCAATATCTTCTCATTCTTTTTTCTTTTGTCTCCCTCTTTTATGCTGTCTTTCTTTCTTGTCTCTCTCCCTTTTTCTCTCTTGTTTCTCTCCTTGACTTTTTTAACTCGTTTCTTTTTTTTTTCTCTTTTCTCTATCCCTCCTTTCTTCTCTCTTGCTGTCTTTTTTTTGTCTCCCCTACTCTTGTCTCAACTTTTTCTTGATTGTCTCTCTCTCATCCATTTTTCCCCCTTCCTTTTTTTCTCACTTGCTCGCTGTCTCTTGTCTCTTTCTTTTGTCTCCCTCTTTTTCTTTTCTCCTCTGTTGTCTTTGTCTTTCTCACTCTCTCTGTCTCGTTTCTCCCTTTTTTCTCACACTATCTTATCTCTCATCTTTTTTTTTTCTCTTTCCTGTCTTGTGCGTCCTCCTTTTTCTTTGTTCTCTCGTCTTGCTTCCTTTCTTTCTTTCCTTTTTTTTCTCTCTGCCTGTCTGTTTTTTTTAATGTCTCTCCCTCTTTTGTGTTTTCTTTTTTCTCTCTTCTCCTTTCTTTCTCTCGCTCGTGTGTGTGTGTCTGTCTCTCTCTCTCTCTCTCTCTCTCTCTCTCTCTCTCTCTCTCTCTCTCTCTCTCTCTCTCTGTCTCTCCTTCTCTAGTCTCTGGTGAAGGAGCCGTTGAGTAGGCGTCGTGCTCTGTTGAGGGAGAGTTTTGTGGAGAAGGAAGGAGAGTTTGTGTTCGCTCGTTCTCTCGACTCTGACAATACCGAGACCATTGCTGAGTTCCTGGAGCAGTCTGTACGAGGTGTGTGTGAGAATGATTAACACAGAGTTTTGGAAGTGGAGAACATAATGATAAAGGAACTTAAAAGCCTTTGTAATTTTACAGCACATTCCAGTGTTAAAACTGACACAAATGAATTGTACTCAGTTGTCTGTTATGATTTATGGTCTTATTTAAAAGCACTTGATAGTGATAAGTTTTCAAAACATGTCTGGCCCCGCATGAATAAAATACTCTGACTGTGGAATCTTCACACCTTCTGAACTATCAGACTCTATTGTTCTCTTCTTTATTTGTAGGTAATTAATTACTGTTATTATCTGTCAAATTAAGTGCTTTTACAAAAGCATCTTTTTAAATGAAAGTGGTCCTTTTAGTAGGTGAAGTATATTGAAGTAGGCTGGCCTGTTGTGAGTGGTGATTTCTCTCTCCTTTAGACTCTTGTGAAGGCTTGATGGTGAAGACTCTAGAGAAAGATGCCACTTACGAAATTGCTAAACGCTCTCACAACTGGCTTAAGGTGACTGACACACACACACACACACACACACACACACACAGTCTCTCGCTCGCTTACTCGACATTTTTGTTGTCAAGTGTCAACAAAACACTAGAAAAACAACATGCATTTGCTCCTTTTACTGAACTTCCCCCCACTTTGGGACTGCTGTCCCTTTCCGTCTTGTTCAGTCTCTCTTTCTTCTTCTGTCTCTCTCTAGCTGAAGAAAGATTATCTGGAGGGTGTAGGGGACACAGTGGATCTGTGTGTGATTGGTGCATACCTGGGGAAGGGCAAGAGAGCTGGCAGCTATGGGGGATTCCTGCTTGCCTGTTACGATGAGGAGAACGAGGAGTTTCAATCTGTTTGTAAGGTAGGAGGAGTTTGTGGCAGTGTTGGCTAACTTGATGTAAAATACTTGAATCAAACACTTTTAATGTGACTAGATATTAGCTAATGATACCACAGCTCATTCATAAAGCCTCTTAGTGTAGAGTGGTGCTGATCTAGGGTCTGTTCCTGTTAGTAAGGTCATCGTACATAAGAGAGATCAGCACTCCTACTCTAAATAGCTTGATGGATGTGGCCAGTTTGCATGTTAACTGACCTAACTTTCATTAGCTCTGTAGCTTTCATAGCTGTTAATGTCTGTATGCACTAACACAATAAATGACATGCTCAATATGTCAACTCTATTCAGTAAATATAGTACTGTGCAAAAGTCAGCCTTAATATGTTTAATTTCCGTTCAAAATGGCCATAAAGGTACAAGTTATTATTTTTCAGCATCAGGAAAAAAGCAGAAAACATGCATTTAACATAATTATTCAGAGGCCTCTACAGCTTCATAGTATATTAGTTTTCAGAGTGCATTCTGTCCACTCTTTAACTTAAGTACAACTTCCATTCTTTTTAGAAGACATTCAGTTTTTCTAAGAAATCTGATGGGATAGTTTTTTTTTCTTTCTTGTAAACACATCCAAAGTTCAGTCTTAACTTAGTTACATTTTCTGCTTTTCATTATCCAAGTAAGTCAAGTTACAAATTTACTCATCACACCATAAAACCTTAACCCACATCTCTGATGTCCAGTTTCTGTGTTGTAGTACACATTTTCTTATTTATTGTCTATTTCCTTTTCTCAGTAACGGCTTCTTGTCAGCTACACATCCTTTCAGATTAGGGCTGCACGATATTGACATAACATGCGATGTTCAATAAAGCTGTCAATATCATGATGACGATATGAGAAGCGATAAATTGCTATTCAAATAATGTGTCTTTGGCTACATGTAGCGCATTTGCAGACAATTTTTGGGATGTGTGAACAGAATCTAATTAACCTCTCTTTAAACCCCTCTTTAAAAAAATAGCCAAATACAAAATTACAAACGCACCATAAACATGATTCTGGAAAATAAAAAGAAATGTAATACTAAAAACTACTTACATCAGAACTGCAAGCACATTTTTTGTGCACTAAAGGGCTGAGAAACAGTCAGCATTACCTCAACGGCTTTTTCTATAATGGCTACAAAACCAAATAAATTCATGTTTATTTTTTATGTATGCACACAAGAACAAATACGTATTCTTTTCTATTTTATTGTTTTTGTTTAGGTTTTAAGTATTGTGGCGTCAGACAGCCGGGTGTTTAGTTTAAAAAATGTTCTTGCTTTTGGTTGAGTGTAGTTAGGCACAGTGTTCTTAGTTGGTTCGAACCTCCTAAGGTAGCAAGCTGCAGTAGCCCAGCTGGCTAGCAGAAAACAGTAGAGCCTGAGCTAGCCTGTGTGCTGCTTTTGATGTGCTGTGTTTGATGCGATTAGATCAGCGCTGTCATTGCAGCTCTAAAGATGTGTTTATCATGGAAACTCATGTAGCGATAATGATAAAAACATGATTTATTGTGCAGCCCTATTTCAGACCCATAACGTTGTCTTCTCATAATGGATGGATTTAAAAAAACCCTGTTGACTTTTGAGTGTGTGTGTAAGTGCTTTAGCCAGTTCTTTAGGAACATAAAATCTAAACGAGATTTGATTTTATGCTTGTAGATAGGAACTGGCTTCAAGGATGAAGATCTGGAGCAGCATTACAATTTTTTAAAGGTACAGTTCTGTTCTTTTCAATTTCTATTCATAAATGTATCCTTGCAGAGTGAAGCATAAAATATGCATTCTAAAAAAAAATAGTACCAGCAGTTAGTTGATATGTCATAATTTAATTAATGTGTAGTAAGAAGTATATAACATGCTATGCTTATTAGGACCATATCCTCCCCAAACCCCGACCGTATTACCGAGTGGATCAATCAGCAGAGCCGGATGTTTGGCTTGACGCTGTACAAGTGTGGGAAGTGAAATGTGCGGACCTGTCACTGTCTCCGATCTACAAGGCAGCAATGGGATTGGTCAGTATGGCTATCGGCACAACTGAATTGTCGGTTCTTTTAGTTATGTTGATCAGTGCTGTTTGTCAGTTGTTATTCTAATGTTACGATACTTTCATTATGTTGTTTAGCTGCAGTGCTGATCCCAGTCTATGCTGTAAGATTCAGAGTGACAGTGTTCTATTCTAAATGTGTAATAACCCTCCTACTTGGCTCCAAGAGAACTGGGTTTTGGTTCCTCTTCTTATATTTATCTTTTTTTTAAAAAAAAAAAAACCTTACCACTCTGTCATTGGCTGGCTGACTGGAAGTTTGGGCCTGAAGCCCTGAAAAGCAGATTGGTGACAATATGTAAGAGATTGTGGGAAGTGTTACATGAATAGGCTTGGACTGAAATGCTTATTTTGTCCACCAGGTGGACCCAGAGAAAGGGATTTCTCTTCGCTTCCCCCGTTTCCTCCGCATCAGAGATGACAAGAAGCCAGAGGATGCTACTACTGGAGCACAGGTAAGAGAATCAACACCAGAACACACAGGACCACTAGTAATACAGTATGTCACATCACTACCCCTTTAATCAGGCCTACAATTTTAGTTCAGTCCTGAATATAGCCCAAAAATGTATCCAGGATCCTGACTTCAACGCCAGTCGAAGACCAAATAAAAGTTGAAAATTACAGATGATGATTAAATTAGCTTGTAGCATAGCGTTATTGCCTTTCATTATCAGATCTTTGATAAACAAGGAAAAAACAAATAGCCTAGTTTTCAAAATTGAGTTTAAATCTTACTTTATTTACTTAATCAGTGACTGCCTTTCGAAGACGGATATTTTAGTCTTGTTGAACTACACAATGTGTTGTTCTCATACTGATAACCTGAAAAAAATGCTTAAAATAATAAAACTACAAGGGAAGAATAGAGAGAAAAAAAACTAAATCAGGCCAACAGCCATTTAAGTGAGAGTGGTTTAAACCTGAAGTGAGCCTGATGAATATATTTGAATATATCTGTATAGAATATCAAGTTCTGTACAGCATGCAAGTGGCTCTGAAACGGTCACTGAAACTAGGTGTACATAATGCACACAGGTAATACAAGTGCTAAAACTAACACAGGTAGCACAGGCGACTTTCACATACTCCAAGTGACAAATCAGTGCAGCAGTTATGTAACTCAGTAGCTGCATAGCGTTCAGGTAGCAGAGGTGATGTAATTCACATGGGTGAATTGCTAAAACTGAACAGCGCATGATGCTGCACTCATGCACTGACTGTGGAAGTGTTTTCATCATGGCCACTGATTCCCCAGCTTGAGGCTGTCTGCTCTGTTCTGGAGCGCTTTGACAGAACTGTGACATTGTGGAACATTTTGTGGAATGCTTTTGATTGCATTCATCTGTCTCTGCTTCATGTCCTCACTTTTATACTGTTATTTTCCTGTCTTCTTTGTTTCACATTGCTTTTGACTTTTCTGCATAGTGTGATCATGGTTGAGGGGTGGCAGAACATATAACGTCTTATTAGCTTTTTTCCTCTTAATAATTTGAATTAAAATTACATTTTTAGAATTAAAAAACTGTGATTGACAATAAAAATCCCACACAAAACACATTTTTAACAGCCACTGGACAACATGTATGTGGACAGAGCTTATCTGGTTAGTTTACCACACTGCTTAAACTTAGTTCCTAATGCAGGCAAGATGATGATGCACAACTTCAGAGTTCTGTTGAGTTAATAAAAAAAGGAAAAGGAAATTAATGCCTTGATTAAGTTTTGTTGCAGAAACCTGTTTGAAATGTGCATAAGATGAGTGTGTAGCATGCAAATGTATTCACAACATCTGATTGAACTATATAAATCAAGTGTAGTATGTTTATTAAACATCACCAAACCATGCCGGACTCCATACCTCCAGAACCAAAACTAAATATCCTGAACTATAGTCTTCTTTTACGGTTCACAACAATTACTAGGAAGTCACATCTGTCTCTCTCTCAAGTTAAAGTTTGCTTTATCGACATGACAAATGTACATTTGTATTGTCAAAGCATAACAAAAATCATCTATATATCAAAAGTTAATTACAAAAAAATTTATAAATAAATAAAATAATAAATAAATCAAAATACAAATCAAGATTAATATGTGATAATTAAGAGGAGAAAATGTTAATCTCTCTCTCTCTCTCTCTCTCTCTCTCTCTCTCTCTCTCTCTCTCTTTCTTTCTTTCTTTCTCCCTCTCTCAGATCGCTGATCTCTATAAAAAGCAGCAGCAGATTCAGAATCAAGGGGACAAACCTGATCTGGAGGATTACTACTGATTCTTGTGCTGTGATCTGCTCTGGCAGAAACTGGACTCTCATTTGCTTGGGTCGGTCATTGTTAGCTGTTCGGAGTTTAAGCGGTGTCTTGGTACAAATCCTATAATTGAATACAGCGTGGGAGGGCAGTATAACAATATTTTATGGTTATTGCAATAAATTACAGAATGCTTTTCTGAGTATATTGTGGATACCATTAGTAAACAGCTTCATTCTTCATTACAAAGAGTGTATAATTTGTCCTGTTTAGTTGAATTTAGGACAGAGCAGTAAATGAAACATTTATTAAAAATCTTTAGTTTTTGATATTTTTTTAATCCTGGTACTCCTGGGGCTTTTTTGTCTGTTTAAAAGTATCAGACCTCAGAAAAGCAGTGTCATGATACTTTGACCATGTATTGTGATACATTTCTTGAAGTATATCTTGTGATATTTTTGCCGTATCGTCCGCCTCTAATTGAATAGTTCTTCTCTCAGTTTGTACAAGGATTTTAAATGAAAATGGAAAAAGGTAATTGTAAATACGCATTGAAATAAGAATTCAAATAAAAATGTCTTTAATAAGTGGGAGTTTGTTTGGGTGTGTTATTTTTTTTTTTGTCCTCATGAGGACTCACAGAATGCTGAAGGGAGGCCTTGTGGGGGTGTTGTGAATTTCCTACAAGGAAAAACGCTTTGTCGAAGTAACTTGCTTTTAATTTAAAAAAAATTAACGTTTTTTCACTTGGTTTACAGAGGTTAGCGTTATATTTGGAGTCACAGTTAAGATGAGACTGTAACCTTGTGTGTGGTTTGTGCAGTGACACCTTAGAGCGTTGAACTGTTGATTTGTGGGTCAGTGTGAAATGTGTGGGTGATTCTGTGGTATGCTAGAGCGATTGGGTGTGTGTGTGTGGATGGTATTGATGTGTTTTTTTTTTTGTTGGGAGTTGTGGAGTGTGGGTGTTGGTTTGGCAGAATGGCAAAATTCTGCTCAGAGTTTAAAAAAAGCTTTTGAGAGATAATTGGCCAACTAGACAAATGTGCTTTAAAGGCCCAGCAGGCAGTATTTTCCCTTTTACTCTTAATCTTAACCCAGTAGCAAGTCTTCCTCCAAGTCGTGTTTTTGGAGTTGCACTTCCCAGACAAATTAGTAGTGTTTATTTTTTTTTATTTATTTATTTTTTTTTCCTTAAGTGTTTGAATGTGGCTTGTTATGCAAATTTTAATGCAGATTTGTTTTACTTATTGGGGAAAACAACGTGCCATAACTTTTTTTTGCGCAGACCAGTTTTTCCAATGTGGTTTGGAAATTCAGCAAATAAACAGTAACTGCATTAAAATGTGCTGAAGGAAGTTCTCTAAAGAATCTGTCAGCTTATTTTTACTTAGAAAATTTTATAAATAGTTTTCATTTAATAGTTTTTGTAAATCTGCTTACCATTACTAGGCAGGGTAAGTTTATTTATATTACATTTTTCATACTCAAAAGCATTTTAAAGTGCTCTAAATAAAAGCAAAATAAAAACAGTATAAAGAACATAAGGAAGTTAAAAGTGCTTAAGTCTTATAAAAAAAATTTAGATAAAATTAAATACAAATAAAATGCAGAGCTTTGAAAATGGCTAGAGTCTGTGCATCTCACAGCTTCTGGGAGTTCCAACTGGCATGGACTGGGTTTCCCGCAAGCATCGTTGAGCAACCACCATGGTAATCGTGGAGAGTGTTCAAATTAGTTTCTCCTTTTGACTACTAGTTGTGCGACGCTTTTGGGAAACACCCATGTCTAGCATAATGCTAATTTGTTCTAGGGCCTCTGGGATTTAGCACATCACACATTAAACTAACATTGTTTTCTAACAGGGTTTGGTGCTTCCTATGGTAACCATAGACTACTGATTGCGTAATAAACATTTTGTTTCTGTTCACTATTCTTCCTTTAAAAGACAAAGTTCTTGTTTTTCCATAACCTTCCACTGAAATACAAAAACTAGGTTGTCTCTAAAATGTCTACTGAGTTTTGATTGTAAAATATGAATATTTTCACCTCCTCCACCTATCAGCAAGAGAAACAATCATTTAACTCATAGATGCTCTCTGATACAGGGTTTCACTCAGAAATGTGCTGTAAGTCATAATATCTTGACTTGATTTTGATGATCTGTATAATCAGATATCCAAGACCAACCCAAATTTGGATTAATGTGATGCTGCTTCCACCCTGAGCCATGTTTGAAGTTGAACTGTTCCATATGATGCAGGGGCTGTCGATCAAGAAGTGGTCAAGAATTTGCAGTACGTTGAGGTTCACGACCACACGCCACAGTGGAAAAAGTTGACAGGAAACCTAAAGGAAATAAAGTTTTTCTCTGAAATCTATGTTTTTGACGGATGTTGGAGAAGAATTCAACCAATTTTTCAAAATTACTGCATAATTAAATAGTGAAGATGTAAACAGCATCAATAAGAGTGGTTTGATGTGAAATCCGCCGTTGTAGAGAAACTTGGGGCCTGTTCACACCTTGCATTAACATGCGTTTTTGGTGATCAGATTACGTTGGGATTTGGCTTGACTGCATTAAAAGCCATGAATTGTAAACCCCAAGGCATTGTGATTAGATTATGATCAGATCACTCAAACCACATTTGGAGGCAAATGTTAAATGGCCACATTTAACCGCATTACGTGTAAACAGAACACGTTTTTGCTATCTGTATACAGTTATGTGAGCAGAAATGGTTGTGCTGAGCGCTGACTAGCAGGTCAGAGAATAAACAATGAAACAAGCAATGGAAAATATGAGGCTGAAGTTAGTCCCAGACCAAGAGCCTTCATGCACTCCAGACTGATGAAAGCGTCCACGCCAACCTTGACCACTAATATCGTAACCTTATGTTTTGACATGCTTTTCTTGAGGGATCTTATTTGGACACATTGGAGACGCATTTTAGTGAAAAGTGTTAATGGAATCAGACCAAAGTTTATCCATACACGATCTGGACACAAGACACATGTTAATGCAAGGTGTGAACAGGTTCAGAGTCAGATTTGTTCACAGTGGTGGTGATAGGAACCAGACGCCCAAAGAGTTTAAAGCTTTTAAAAGTACATAAATGAATATGCTGGCTGATGCGTGAGATGTTTTCAGCTTAAAATGTATTTTTCAGAAAAAGCCATGGTACATGTGGACCGTTCAAATACAAAATTGAGATGAGATTTGCTACTGTTTGAGTTGCTAAGTTTCTCAACAAAGTGTCACTTTACATCAATCTCTAAATGGAGATTAGATAGAAAGTCAAGAAGAAGGAGCAAGTCAAAGGAAAATATGTGGAAAAAATCAGGAGTTTACAAAATTGGAGTTCAAAAAACTCATTAAAGATAGGGAAATGAAACTTCTAACAAACATACGAGACCTGGTGGACCACCAAAACTGTCCCCATCAGATATACAGTGCTTAAAGCTTTTATCTTTGAGAGAAGAGAAAATAAAGCTCCATTTTTACTTCAGTTGTGTTTGGGATTATGTGGAATGTGAGAAGCAGAAAATGCAGTTTCTTTGACAGACTGAAAGCAAGTCTCCTGAATAGAATGGATACTGTAATAAAGGCAAAGGGTGGACACACTAAACACTGAAAAATGTGATATATTTAGTTCTTTGTAATTTTCTCTTAAATATGTTTTCTTTATTTCCCTGGCTTTAAATACTTTGCACAGCACTGTATAATGAAGAAAGGACACCTGCCTGGTGTAGTTTGCATAAAATTACAGCCAGTGCAGTTGCTTCAGAATGACATGCCTGCCTCTGCGCACTCTAGCCTGTGTATGATGTACTGTAGCGTGTGTGTGTGTTGAATGGAGAAGTGTGTAGGCCTCCCCTCAGGGCCTGTCTGTGTGAATGTGATGAAAAAGAGAAAGAGAGAAGCGGCATTGTGCAAGTCTGAGGACGGAAAATCAAATTATCCACCCTTTTCTACTGCCTTCTCTCTCGCTCTGTCTCTTTTGTTCTCTCTCCTTCCATCTTTCCTCCCCTCAAACAGCTCTTCTTTCTTTTTCTCTCTTTCTTTCTCTCCTTCCCCACACATGTGTGTTAAATAGTTAAGCCTGAAAAGCAGAAGAGTGAAAGACTCTCCATACCACACACTGAAGCGATTTACTCAAAAAGTCTCTCTTCGTAATGAGGAACCTTCTAAGTTTATGTGTGAATGGCTTTGAAAAATTAATTAAACCGAACTAATTAGACTTTGACTTGATATGAATTCAGTAGAGTGTAAATTAATTAACTCTAATTGAGGTTAATGGACTTATAGAATAGATTTAATGTGAACTGAGCTCTTCTGATGTATCTTCCACTCAACCTTCTCTAAAATGTAAAGCAGCTTTTATGACATCCCATTCTAAATCCATAGGCATTAATGTGGAATTGGCCCCCACTTTGCAGCTATAACAGCTTCCACTCTTCTGGGAAGCTTTCTACAAGATTTTGGAGTATGTCTGTGGGAATTTTTGCCCATTCATCCAGAAGAGCATTTGTGAGGTCAGACACTAATGTTGGATGAGAGGGCCTGACTCACATTCTCCGTTCTAGTTCATCCCAAAGGTGTTCGATGGGGTTGAGGTCAGGGCTCTGTGTGGGCCAGTCAAGTGCTTCCACACTAAACTCACCCAGCCATGCCTTTATGGACCTTGCTTTGTGCACTGGGGCACAGTCACGCTGGAAAAGGGCCTTCCCCAAACTGTTCCCACAAAGTTGGAAGCATAATTGTCCAAAATGTCTTGGCATGTGAAGCATTAAGATTTCCCTTCACTGGAACAACCTCACAGCATTTCCCTCCTCCACCAAACTTTACAGTTGGCACAGTGCGGTCAGGCAGATTATGTTCTCCTGGCATTCACCACACCCAGCCTCATCCATAAGACTGCCAGATAGAGAAGCGTGATTCATCATTCCACAGAATGCATTTCCACTGCTCCAGAATCCAGTGGCGGTGTGCTTTACACTACTGCCTCCCTGACGCTTGGCATAGTGCATTTTGATCTTAGGCTTTTGTGTAGTTGCTCAGCCATGGAACCCGTTTTGTGAAGCTCCTAATACATAGTTCTTTTGTTGATGCTGCTTCCAGAGGCAATTTAAAACTCTTTAGTGAGTGATTCAACAGAGGATAGGCGCTGTGCACTTGGCAGCATCGCTCTGTAAGTTTGTGTTATCTTCCGCTTCGTGGCTAAGGTGTCGTTGCTCCTAGGTGCTTCCGTTTCACAATAATAGCACTTACAGCTGACAGGGCCAGATTTAGCAGGACAGAGATTTCACAAACTGACATATGCCAGAGGTGGCATGCTATGACAGTGCCATGTTTAGAGTCACTGAGCTCATCAGTACGACCCCATTCTACTGCCAGTGTTTGTCTATCGAGATTGCAAGGCTATGTGTTTAATTTTATTCACTTGTTAGCAATGGGTGTGGTTGAAACACCTGAACTCAATAACTAGAAGGGGTATCCCAATACTTTTGTCCATACAGTGTATGTTCTGTACACAGCAAAGTTAGCAGTCGTACTTATCTTTTTAAATTAGTTAATTTGCTTATCTACAGTGGCTGAATGATAGGGTGCATTCATGTATAAATACATTTTAAAGGAATGGTTTGGTGAAAAAAAAATCAAATTTACAAAATTTTCCGCTTATCTCAGATGTAGTTGATCAGCCAAGACATGTTCGGTGTCCAAATTTCGCTTCTTTAGTTTAGCAATGGAACTACAAGGCTGACGTTGCTAACAAACACTAGATGCCAACAGTCATCCAATTTTTTTCTGTAAATACATCCCCGAAACTTCTCTTAACCTGCTCAAACCACATCCAGTCTCTCCATTTATGTGGTTCAGGGCATGACTGTGACTTATATAAAAGCTATGAAACTGAATAAAACATCACCATGTAGCTGAACGCAGTGGGCTGCTGACTTAGACAGGTGTGCCAAATTCCAGCTCCCCTTTTCATGTGCATATATGGATGCGAGCTTACAATTTCGGTTTCTATTTTTTATAATGTATGTCTTCCAAAAGCTCAAGATTGTGGAGGCACATAAAGTGGAGTCATTATTCACTTTACCTCACACTTTTAGGAATAAGGTGGAGAGCGTACTGATTTTGAATGGCCATAAAACAATGACAGCACTCACAGAGGGCCTACTCAGGCCTGCCCGTGGCTGTCCCTGGTTCACTGTAAGTCATACTTTGGACACCAAACATGTCTTGGCTGATTGACTACATCTGGAGTGCTCATGAGTGCCCCTTTGAAGGCCAAAATGAGAAATGGGACACCCTACGGCCTTAGTCTCTAAGTCTTTTCAATAGAAAATCAGTTTGACCAGGTAAAAAAACTGCTTGCTGGTAATTAAACAAAAACAGATATGTAAAAAAATAATTCTACTTTTATCAGTAGGAATAGGAATCTGCTTATATCTGCTTATAACATGCAACATTTCATTTCTCTCTAGAATTCATGGCTTTTCCAATTTATTCCTTTTAAATTGAGGAAATTTTTTATTATTATTGATAAAATTTTGACATGGGCTAATTCAGTTTTGTAAATTTTACATTTTGACATTCTGATAAATTTTTATTTTTATATGTTTGAATATATTTCTTAATAGTGAAAACTGAATTGTTAATGTGCAAATTCAATAGTTACATGTAAGAATAGTAAGTGTTAGTTGTGACAGTTCAGTTTTCACTAGTAAGAAAGCAATTCAAGCATCAGTTTGCATTGAAGGAGATTTTTCTTGAGATATTAGTATCATTCTGAGCGGTTTGATGTGAAGTGGTTAATTGTAGAGAAACTTTGGGAACTACGGGTTGCAATATCTACAACACTAATATAGCTGTATCCAGAACCATCAGTGAACCTGCACGTGTCCTCTGAGCTTATATGTTGATGATGGTAAAATAGGGATAAATCTGAAATAAATGTTTTCTTTGTTTACAATTTTGCCTTACAGCGCCCCGCATACATCCCTCTGTAATTAATGACTGTTCAAAAACACATTTTAGGGCCCATGTTTCAAACACAGTTAGCCTGTTTCACCCTGAGATGCACAACAGTCCCCAGCATGCACTGCAACATAGTGTGCATTCTGACCCCCTTCCTCCAACAACAATCTATGGGCCAGCAGTTACATAAAAAAGATGTCTAGTTCCTCTGGTGCCTGGTGTCTAGTTCAAACAGCTTGTAAAATCATTGCAATTCTCCTTTAACAGCTGAAATGCCTTTTCATAAGTGACTGTCTTGGTTATGTCAATCAATCAATCAAGATTTATTTATACTGTGCTTCTTCCAGTGGGTGTTGTCACAAAGCAGCTTTACACAACATCCAGGTCCAGCCCCAAATGAGCGAGCCAAGGGCAACAGCGGCAGGGAAAAACTGTGTGTGTAGTTTCTCACAGTGTACGTGAATTCATATTACCTGTGTGGTACCTGTGTGTGGGTGGCTGGGTGAGTGAAAAACTGATCTTCCACAGTCATTTCCAAAGGCAGTCGCTACATGAGTGAGAGAGAGAAAGAGAGAGAGAGACCATGCATTTCAATTAGCATCTTTGTGTCAGTGTGTGTATGGGTGGCTGAGAGAATATTTTTCCTCGGAGGAGGATGTAATGACAGACTCGTCCAAGGTCGAAGAGTGTGTGTGTGTGAGTGACGGACTGAAATATTTCCACAGAATGTTGCTCTTAGCACTCAAACACTCTCTGGAGAGAAATTACACCTTCTGCGCTATTTTCTCCGCCATTGTGTGCGAAACATTCAACAAAAGCAAAAGAAAGAAAATTACTTCGACATTATTTTTTTCAAAAAAATTACAGTCTATCTCTCTCCCTCCACCCCCCCCTTTGTCTCTCTCTCTCCCTCCCCCTCACCCTTTTCTCTATCTCTATCTCTCCTCTCCTCTCTATCCATTCTTGTCTCTCTCTGTTCTCTCTTTTTCTCTTCCTCTCTGTCCTTTTCTCCCTCTCTTTTCCTCTCCATCCTTTTCTCTTCCTCTCTCTCTCCTGCCTTCTTTCCTTTTTCCTGTTTCCCCTCTCCCTCCTTTTCTCTCTCCCTTTTTTCTTCCTGCTTTTCTCTCTTCTTCATTTTCTCTCCTTCGACTTCTCTGTATGTTCCTCTTATCTTCTCCTGTTCTCTTTCTATTTTGTCCTCTCTTCTTTTCTTTCTCTTTTCCCAGTCTCTCTCTTTCTCTCTGTCTTTCATGGCTACTCTTTCTCTCCTTTTTCGTTCTCATTTTCTCCCCCTCTGTCATTCTATCTCTCTTTTTTCTCCTTTTCTCTCTCCTCTCATTTTTCCCCTTTGTGTCTCTTTCTATATCTTTCACCTCTCTTTCTCTCCCTCTCTTTGTTAATCTATCCTTCTCTCCCCTTTTCTCTCCATTCTCTTTGTTTCTCTCCACTCTCTTTGTCTTTCATTCTCATTTTCACCTTTTCTTCTCTCTTGTTCTCCCCTCATCTGTCTTTCCCTCTCCTTCACCATTTCATTTTCTGTCCTTTCTCATTTTCTCCCTCTTTTCTCTCCTCTCTCCTCTCATTTTTCCTCTTTATATTTTCTCTCCTCTCTCGATCATTTCTCCTTTTCTATCTCTTTCCTTTTTCTTTCTCTTAATCTCCTCTCTTTCTCTCCCTTCTCTTTCTGTGTCTCCTCTCGCTCTCTCTCTCTCTCTCTCTCTCTCTCTGTCACTCCTACACCAGTGCAGGGTTTGCTGAGCACAATAACGTGTCTTTCAAAGCAGAACAATGCCTTTTCTCCTCTTTCGCCTTCTCTCCCCCATCCCTTCATCTCTCTCTCACCATCCCTCGCTCCGTGCTCCCTGTGACATCCCTGCCATGTGAGGGAGAGAGTGATGAGGAGAGGGAGAGACAGATCGCTTCTTTGTCCTCAAACGACCCTGTTGAATGTCAGCGCTGTCGTTGGGCGTGTGTGTGTGTGTTGTGTACAGGCACACACACATACACACAGACACACACACGTCGGCGTTTTGCAGCGACCCCTGACTTTAGAGTTTGATGATGTCAGCTCTGCTCAACCACACTAATAACTCTGGTGGAAGAGCTCTGTTGTTGTGAACTGTATGTTTTGATAATGTGAGCATGTATGTTTATTATGTTTATTGTGTACTTGCTTATATTTATCTAGATCTTTGAGTGCGGGCACTTACTGGCCACTTTATTTGGTTCACCCTGCTCACCTCATTGTCCATTTTATCAGCTACAGGAGCACTTTGTAGTTCTACAAATACAGACTGTAGTCCATGTGTTTCTGTGTTTACTTTGTAAACTCCCATTCAGTAGTGGTTAGGACCCCCACAGGACCAGAGCAGGTATTATTTGGGTGGTGGATCATTCTCAGCACTGCAGGGACTAAAGGGAGTGGGGTAAAAAATATACAGAGAGGCAGATACAATCTGTAATTGTAAAACTGCAAGTATTGTGGATTTGTCAGAGACAACCCTTCATTTAACTGCCAGTCAAAACAGCCATTATGTACAAATTATTCACTATTCAGGAGATATTAGATAGATTAGATACAATCCACTTGCATAAAGAAGAAAAATGGGAGTGAAAAAAAAAAGAAAATGGGACTCCTAACAACTGGGCAAGACCTGATAGTCCACCAAAACTGTCACCACCAGATAAACAGTACTTAAAGCTTTCATCTTTGAGAAATAAAGAGATAAAATCAAGCCCCACTCTTTCTTCAAGATCTGAAAAAATCCACAGTGCTTCTGTCCAAGCTGTTACTGAGAAAAAGAAATGGACAAAAAAGAACATTTGATATCAAACAAAGAAGCTGCTGATGTTCTCAGAACAATGCACTGACTACCCCAGTGTGGGTGCATTTTTACTGTATATGATAAATGGACCTGATTAAATGCTCAGTGAGTCTAGATATGATGTACACACTCAAAAAAGATGGTTCTTCATGTGTTATTTAGTAAAGTGGCTATTTAGAGCCATGAGTTCTATACAGATCTACTTCAGACTTAAAGGGTTGTTTGCATGGTGAAATGGTTCTTCAGGCTGATGGAGAATGTGTTGTATGTGGTTCTATATAGAACCTCTTGAAAATGGTTCTGTGTAGCATCAAACAGGGTTCATTCTGTTGTTACAAGCTTGACATTGTACTAAGAACAACTTCACCAGGCAAAGAACCATTTAAGCATGAAATGGTTCTATGTAGAACTCATGGTTCTAAATGGAACCACTTTCTTTACTAAAGAAGCATTGAAGAACCATCTGTTGTAAGTGTGTAGATGTACCTTATAATGAAAAGTGGCCAATGAATATGTTTATAACCAATTTGTTGCTGTGTATGTGTGTGTATGTGTGTGTGTGTGTGTGTGTGTGTGTGTCTGTGTGTGTGTGTGTAATAATCTCTTGTTCTGTGTCTGATGTGTTTTCTGGCTGCTCTCCTTGTCAACACATGTGTAGGGCACTTTCAGATTGGTCAACATTGCTTACCCACAGTGCACAGCGCTCGCTCAGAAACTCATCCATGACGTGTGTGTGTGTGTGTGTGTGGGGTCACTCTATCATATCTCTTGGAGATTATTTGCTGCCCAATTGTGTGATCTAATAAGCCCTCCTTTCAGTGTCCACTCTTGGTAGAGGCCATTCACTCTCAGCTTTGTTGCCCATGTTTATCACACTGACCATTACAATCAGTGCAGGTCTGTCAACACGGTCAAATGGAGGGATATGTTGGATAGCAGATGAAGCAAACATCGATCAGGTCTCTCTTTCATGGGTCTGTTTTGTTTGGTATGTTAGTAAGGGTCAACAGTCTTTATTCATATACAGAAATGCCTTTTGTATATATTTTTGCTATTTCTATCCTTTATATACACTAGATGTCTAAAAGTGTCCAGACACCTCATCTAATTTGGCTACTTTGTGGCGCACCCACTGCTGTTACAGGTATTCAATAGTGCACACGCAGCTCCAGAGCATCCCATTCTATTGGCAGTGCCATCCTATGGAGATTAGAAAACTACACATACAATGGGACACTTTGGAGGAGCCGCACTCAAACCTAAGGTCACCATGCTCAATGCCAAGCGTCAGCTAAAGGGTTTTAAAGCTTCCAGCATTGGACTGTGGAGCAGTAGAACTATGTTCTCTGGAGTGATGGAGCTCCATCCAATACCTTTGGGATGAGTTTATGATCCAGAATGAATCATCATACATCCTATATCCTACACCTGACCTCACTAATGCTCTTGTGGGTGACTACAATCAAATCTTCACAGCAGTGTTCCATCATCTAGTGTAGTGTTTCCAGAAGAGCAGACATTGCAAATGAGGACATATTCCCTATTGCTACCCTTGATTTCAGAAGAAACGCTGGATAAGCAGGTGTCTACAAACTTTTAGGCAGATAGGGTTTTCGGCCCGTTCTGGACTACAATTACCTTTCAATGGTGAATCTTCATTCAGAATGCTGTGAAATCCAGGACTAGGCTCAATCCCTGTCTGGGTAACTGACCCATAGCATATTACTTTGATTATATACCTAACTCAATACACTACAATAAAGCATCTGGAACCATACCATCAATGTTCTCTCTCTCTCCCTCTCTCTCTCCCCTCCCATGTCCTGATTGTGTCCTTATCTCAACCCCTCTATTTCTCTATTTATAGTCGCTCTCTCTGTCCTTTTTCTTCGTCTTGTCCATTTTACTGGAAAAGGAGGAGTGGGATAGCGACTGGGGGAGTAAAGAATGCAAAGCTTTGTCTGGAGAGGGAGAGAGAGGGGGATAGGACTCTTGTCTCTCTCTCTCTATCTCGCTCTATCTTGCTCTCTCTCTCTCCCTGCCTGTATTGTTTTGACTGGCAGACGTCAGCAGAGGAGAGGAATCTGGAGAGAGGGTAGAGATGGGGGGATGAAGAAAGAGGAGTCTTTGTCTCATCCTTTGTTCTTGTCCTGGTGAAAGGGCAAAGAGAGGAGAAATGGGGTGGGGTGAGGAGGTGACTCTCTCTCGCTCTCTCTATCTCTCGCTCTCTTGCTCGGACAGTGTGATAACATCAGAATTCATTATTTTTTTCTGCTTTAGAAAACCTGTTGCTGCACTTTGTGAAAAACAGATGCAGATTTTTAAACTGTATAAACGTATTTAAACTACTGTAAGTACTCCAAATAATATTAGCACTGACAGGAAGTACAGTTGTATGCAAAAAGTTTGAATGTCCCTGGTCAAACTATGTATTTGTTGATTTTCTAAGTAAAAATAAGTTAACACATCCTCTACGGAGAACAAATGTAAATATGACATTTTCTGCATTTTTTTGGGGGCACAATTTTGTGCTGAGCTTAAAATATTGAAAAAAAATTAAACATAAAATATAAAATGTAAGCACAAGCCATTCTTTAAATTCAGTGAATAAACAGTAAGTGTGTTCTCTGTGGAGGATGTGTTAATGTAACCCGGGGCGTCCAAACTTTTGCATACAACTGTGGAAGACTTTACTCTCGTTCTGATTGTCATTTCTATTTGCACTGTAGATGCACATGTATTCTGCTTGTGATTCATATTTGCATTGTAGGTTCGTATGTATGGATTCTGTCATGCACTATAAAGGACATTATGTTATTGTCATCTGCGACTTCTCTGCTGTGATTGTATTATTTAAAAGGTTCACTCTATAATGGCTTTTGTGACATGAAATGGCATGGATTAAAGATGAGTCCCACTCTGCTGGCGCTGACATTAAGAGAGGAGATATAATGATGTGTCAATTAAAACCAAGCCGTACATATCCTCTCCCACTCACTGACTCGTAGGCACACGCGCACACTTCTGACTTTACACTGGCCTAGACTCATTTAACTAAGCCTTTTTATCTGTCTCACTTTAGCCTTTTTAAATTGCAGTCTTGTCTTGTCAAATGGACATCATTTCTTTATTAAAAAGGGAAGAGAGAGAGAGAGAGAGAGAGAGAGAGAGAGCTTGAGCGAGAGTAAAGAGGTTCTTTAAGGTTGTTCTCTATAATATCTTGTCTTTGCAGTGTTATTAGATGGGCTTTTTTTTGAAAAGGAGTAGATGGAATGAGAAAGAGAGAGGATCAGCTGTCATAAGGCTGAGCGAGGGGTGGGGAAAGAGAGCGAGAGAGAGAGAGAGAGTGATGGATGGAGAATGAAAGAGGAGAGAACGTGGTACTAGGGCAGGGCCTGGCCTAGGGGTGGAGAAAGAGAGGGAGGAGAGTGATGGATGGATGAAGAATGAAAGAAACAATAAAGCAGTCCCAGGGCCGGGCCTGGCTCAGGGGTGTGGTTGGGTATAAACTGCGTTCACTCATCCGCATGCCCCTCGACCTCACTCCCTCCATCCCTACATTTCTCCTCCTCTCTTCTTATTCCTGGTCCTCCTGGTCTCTGCTCTTCCACAAGCTGCCCGGCGGGGACGTCAGACGGAAGCCATGCTAACTATACTGGTGCTCACAGCTGCGGTGCTGCTCGGTGCAGGTAACTTTTCAGAACTTTTCTTTTTATGTGAATTAAACGTAACATATATAATAACACATTTAATTCACTTTTAATGAACATAACTGAATCATTCATTAGTTTTTTTGGCCTACTTTGATTTCCATTCTTTTAAACTTTGCTGGTGACTAAAAATTGTTGTGACTTTATTTGTATGTTTATGGCTATTTATTTAGCAAAATCATGTTCAAATAATCAAATAATTAAATAAATAAATATGTTTTTAGTTATTTATTTACTCATTTAAAGATATAATATATAAAGTTATTTAAAGTTTATTTAATCAGTAAAAATATGTTTGAATAACTACTGATTTTGCTAGTAAGTAAATAACTTTCAGTAACTTTATTTAAAGTAGTTTATTTGACCTGCAGGTTTCATGTTTGAATAACTTGTGATTTTGTGATAAATAGCTTTAAATAAAGTTATTGAGAGTTGTTTATTTAATTAGCAAACTTAATGTGTATTTAAGCATGATTTTTTAAAAATATGGTTATTGAAAGTTACTCATTTCATTAGAAAAAAGAATAATTTATTTTTCTTTACTTTAATATGACTTGCTTGTCATTACCATGATTTTATTTGATCTGGTTGACATGGTAAAATTTTAATGCTAATCAAAAATTCACTTTGCTCAGGTGGAAACTGCTAAAACATGGTTTAACTGTGTTGGGTTGGTCTTGTCAGGTCTGCGATTATTGCAGGAAACCTATAAATTACAAATGAGTACTTTGTGTTCTGTTGTTTGCTTACTTGTTATTTACTTAATTTATATATTAAATATTAGATTAGATCACTATCTAGTATTTTTGTCCAGAGTTTAGCTTAATTGCTAATATGAACTTTTATGAACTTGTTTTTTTTTTTCTTTTCCTTTTCTATCTGGTTAGTATTCTTGTTTTGTTTAAAGCATAATTGTGAACTCTGTCAGGAACAGGAATGTTATAAAGAGCCAGATCATCCATCATCTTCAGTAATACATGTAATCACAGCAGGTGTTCAGGGTCTGACACTAGTGACTCATGTTGATGTTCGTGATGAAATTATGGCTTTTATAGCTTTTATGATCACGAGTATGTAAAACCACTGCAGCTTCATTAACATATGTATATTTTTGAGGTGTAAATTAAAAGTCTTTAAGGTTATAAAAATACTCATTGAATTTTGATGTACCTTATACCATAATACCTTCTTTTGTTTTCTCACTGCTTATATTTGGAATAATTCATTATAAAATAAAGGAATAAATAAATACTGTAAATAAGAAATATCTGTAATGAAAATCTATGACAAATGCAATTAAGGTACAACATCTTATTCATTCGTTTACAATTCCAATGTACAGATCTGTTTTTATATTTATGAGAATTAGTCCAATTATACTGAATAGTGTTTTAATGGAGAGACAAAGTCTTACTTCTCATTAAGTTCACTTAATATCTTTTATTAACTAAAATAGTTTTAATTGCATTTGTCATAGCTTTTTCAACTTTATAGTGTAACTTGATGAATATAACTATATTACTTGATTATGCAAACCTAAACTGTTCTCAATTTATTTTTAAATGTACAATTGTCTTGCTAATTAAGTTGATAAATTTAAGCAGTTTTCATAATTTCACAGATTAATTTGTTATTAATATTTGAGAAAGCTATTTGTGTCAAATTGAATGTACTAACTTGTTCACTGTAATTACTTGTCTAGTATAGGAAAGTATTCCTTTAAAATCTCTTAAATATTGTTTATGCATGAGTCTGCATAATTAATATGTGGGAATGAGCGAGGTGATTAAAGAGCGAGTTAGCACTGATGTCTTTGTGTTTTTAAAAGAACAAAAAAACCTACAGTGGCTTTAGATTCGTTCTGTCGCTTATCCAACTGCTTGTTTTCTGTTCTATGAACTGCAGCTTTAATCAGTGTAATCAGGGTTGCGTTCTTCTGCATAACAAAACAGTAATGAGGACTTTAATTGATTATGATCTAATTTATCTATTAGTTAATTGACTGTTTTGTCCTTTAAATAGATTATCGCTGTCAGAACAAAAGCTTTTATCTCCAGAAAGATAGCTTTATAGAGAAAGGAAAAAAAAAACATTTGAATTTGAAATTGAATGGAGGTCAATGAGACAAAATTCTAATGTAGCTCATTTTGGACCATTTCTATTGGTCCATTCATCAAGAAATTTTGATGGTGAACTTCAGCTTGCAATACAAGGTTTTGTTCTGACAGTGAAGATCCTGTATATGCAGTGTGCAAAAGTTGTGCCCCAGTAGAATAACATGTTTTGTTGATTTTGTAAGTGAAAATAAGTTATTACATCCTCTTCAAACTTCTGCAAATTCAAATACACATGCAATGTTTATTTGCTGAATTTGGGAGGAAAAAAAATAAAACATAAATGTGGCCTGTGCAAAAGTTGCAAAGTACACATTTTATATTTTATATATTTTTTTCCAATATGTTGAACTTAGTGAATAAACAGACATTATGCACATATGCATTAGCAAAAAAACACCATATTTAAGTTCCCTGTAGTGAATGTGTTCCATACATCTTTCCATATGACTGTATACACATTGTGCAGTTCACAGAAAAGTTTGAATGTGCACTTTCATGGTTGAGATGATTAAACCAATGCTGTGTGTTTTTGTTTCAGCACCTCAGTCAGAGGCTATAGTGGTATACACAGGCTGGGAGAGGCATGCTCTCGTGGGCTCGGATGTCCGGCTGTCCTGCTCTTTCTTCTCCTGGCGATGGACTTCTGAAGATGTCACCTTCTCCTGGAGCTACAGACCAGATGGGGCCAAAGACAGCATCTCAGTACGTCCACACACACTCGCACGCTCTCATCACAAATTCTCCTAGAGCTGCAGATCAGACAGACCTGAGACATCATCTCACTTCATATTCAAGCATGCATTTCATATTTTGAACAGTATTTCAGCACATGTTCAAGCTTCCTTTGAAGCTTCAGACCAAACACAACAAGAAGCAGCATCTTTGTGGCCTACGCATTATTCACATGCACAAGCACACATACATTTGATGGCATCTCTGGGTTAGTTAGGTATTCAAAACCACACTACTGCAACAAACATAAAGGTTTTCTACTGTAACAAAAAGTACATAAGTAGAAGCTGAAATAGTCTTTATGAAGCAAAATATCAAATCAAAGAACATTTTTTAGTTTACCATGTTACTTTGATTTAAATGATGTGTTTTATTTTGAGCATTAAATACCTCAGTAAAGCTGCACTATGTAAGTTCTGGGGATTTGGAGACCTCTCTGGTGGAAATGAGTAATTGCATGCAACATGCAGAAGAACATTGTGACGTTGTTTGGGCTTTGGACCCCTTCCCTGAGCAGATGAATCTGATGATTGCAAGTTGAAAAGAATATTCAAAGAGAATTCAGTCAAAACCTGGTGAAGGATGTGGATCTTCTTTTGAGCCCGTGCATGACGTTATTACTTAAAGACGTATGACGAAAACTCCGACCTGATGTCTTTGACTTTTAAACTACTTCAGGCTTTACAGGGTTACTCACATCAGTGCACACACACCAAAATTTAGTGTGTTTTTTTCTTCCTAACACAGTTATGCTACATCGTTTAATTTGAACAACAACAAAAAAAAAACCTAGTGCACCTTTAAGTAATCATTTTGTAAGACTAGTTATCCATGACAGTGTTGTTTTTTGTAAGTGTTGATCAGGGCCACCAGCAGCAGGGTTCAGTCAGCAACAGAAACTGTTAATCAAATTAACTTTATAGCAATAACTAAATTATAATATACAAACACAGCGTACATGTTTTCTGATAAATATACTGGCATAAAAGTGAAAAAAATATTGGTCCCCAAACAACAATCAGGTCCCATAATTTAGGTAATTTTAATTTTCTGAAATTTCATTCTTTAGAATAAGTCTTACCAATGCAGTCACATCGATTCTTTTGCTTTTTTATTCTTTTAGAACCTAGAACACCCTCCCAACCTTACACATTAGATTAAGTTTTTTAATCAATTTTAGTAAAAAGCTGTGCACCCTATCTTGGCTGATTAATTTGATTGTGGTATTTTTAGCAAACAATAACTCAAGCACATGTTGATGAACTACACTGTGAAAAATAAAGTGTTTACACATAAAGTAAAATAACAGTCAAAGAGTTCAGTTTCTGAACTCTTGATTGGAGCACCTAAAGGAAATATTTCACATGTGGAAAAGCAGTGCAATTCCAAATGTATGTAAAGTATTCAACATTTATTACTTAGAGCATGTATTCCTTTAAATTATAGTAGATCTTTGGTGTTAAAATCTATAATGAAATGCATTTTGAAAGTATTGTCCCAGGCAAATACAGTTGGAACCTAACTCCCTAACCTATACCTAACTTGTTTTTTCTATAGCAAATACATTGAATAACTTTGTAAAAATGTTTTAAACATTTTAAATGGGTATTTTTCTTAGGAACAGCATAATGTATCCTGTGCATGTATATGTAAATGTAAAATATAAGGTTGCTAAACAAATGAATGCACTGTAGACTAGATAAGGAATCATTTAGCAAAAAATCAAATTGACATAATTTATCACTTACCCTGGATGCAGTTGATTAGCCAAGACAAGTTTGATATCTGACGTGTGCTTCTTTAGTCCACAACAGGAGATGCTAAGCTAACTTTGCTAACAAACACTGAACTGGCGTTGTCATCAAACTCATCTCGGTAAATACATGCCCAAAAACCTCTCTTAGCTGCTCAAAACGCTTCCAGATCTTTGTTTGTTTAATGCAGGAACACTGATGTCGTTTAGATCATGATATGACATACTTGTCTGTAAAAATAAACATGAACTTCTCCACATAGGTGAATGATGGGGCAGCCGTCGTGAGCAATTGGAACCACTTTTACCTCAGCACAAAATGTAGTATTCCGTGCAAGATGAACAAAGGCAGGGCTATGTGATTTCCTAAACACATAGATGCAGAGAAGCTAAGCTATTGTACTTGGAAAATCAAAACAATGAGGGCGTTTACATGCAATTAATGATCTGATAACTGCAGAAGATCAGATTTTGTCATTAACTCAATCGGCATATTTACATGCACTTGTACAGCATCTAGAAGAATAGAATAATTTAATTTCATCAAGAATCACTTCATCAAACATGATGTCAGTTTCAGCATTGCTCTAACATTGTTGTGTTGCAGTCTCATGGGTGCTGTGTTAAATGCTACTTGCTTATTTCTGGTACCGCAGTGTGTTTTTTTGCACATGCGCAGACTGAGAAAACTGAAAGAAATCAGAGTAAGAGTATATATGTGCTGAAAAACCTGATTACTGATATAGATTGCGCATCAGTGAGCCCTCTCGCCGGTTTGTGCTTTGTGTATCCTCAGACCACTGTTGGTAGGTACTTACCACTGCTCACTGGAGCACCCCTCAAGCCTTGCCATTTTGGAGATGCTCTGATCCAGATGTCTGGCCATAATGATTTGGTCCTTGGAAAAGTCGCTCAGGTCTTCATGCTTGCCTATTTCTTAAGCATCCAACACGTTGGCTACGAGAACCAACTGTTCAGCTACTGTTTAATATATCCCAGACCTTGAAGTGCGCTGTTGTTACGAGATAATCAAAGTCATTCACTTCATCTGTGAGCAGTCATAAAGTGTTGGCTCATTGGTGAATGTTATACAATTATACAAACTCAGTTATCACGAACCCAGTGAGAACGAATGCTATAGTGATATGTCAAAAACTGCCGATGTTTATTGTTAGTGTCAAGGAGTTGCTTAGGAGCTGAACTACATTTCCTAGTATTCCTTGGTAGATGAATTACAGAAATGATTTTGGATTAAACAATGTTCCAAAACACGAGGCTCAGTGCCAGTGGGTCTATGATGACGTTAGTTTTGATGTTAGTATGGTAGTATGCAGTTGCAAACATACATGGTTAAATTATTTTGTTCATAAATCTAAGCTACTTGTTTATTTTTTCCCATTTCAGAGAACAGACTTATTATACGACATTTTTCTCTAAATTTTAATGCTTTTGCATACAACTTTGTATTAATACATTTATGTATGATATTGTCAACTCTGTGGTCTATTGACATGTATGTGATTGGTCAGATTTTCCATTACACGGGTGGAGTTCCCTACGTGGATAATAAGGGGCCATTCCGGGACCGCCTGGAGTTTGTGGGGAATCCTGCTCGCCGTGATGGATCTATCCTGATCCGGAATCTCGACTTTAGTGACAACGGAACCTTCACCTGTGATGCCAAGAACCCTCCTGACATAGTGGGCCGTCCCTCCAGTGTACGACTTCTGGTATTCGAGAAAAGTAAGAAGTTGTCATTGTCTTCATCATCGTTGTTGTCACTGCTGTGTCTCCAGTTTGGGTCAGTGAAAGACTATAATGTAGGGATGCGCTGATGTAGAATTTGTGGGCCAATGAATCAGCAGACAGTTTGACAGTTTATGGCCAATACAAAGACCAATAACCATTCATTATTTTCAACTTTACACTATAAATCCATATATAAAGGGCAGTAAGCATATGACAGGTTAAAGCTCTGATAGACTATTGGTTAATTTTACATAACATGCCACAGCTAAATTAAACTGTGTATTTTATGTTGTTTATCAGACTTCCAGAGCCACTTATGGTGGCAACTGAATGTAATGCTAGATGTCTTGCCCAAGAAGTCTTATTGGTGTACTCATGGTGTTATTGTTTGTGACTGGGGAATGAAACTGGTCTCCTGTGTCTGTGGTGTTATCCCCTATGCTATCCATTTTAGTGAATTGAAAAGCATGCCTGCCACTAGTGACTATACAGTGCATGCACAAACCAAATAAGGTGCTAAAATGATGGTTTGTGTAAGTCCAGTATCAGATCAGTAAGAATAATATTTCAGTTTTCGCATATATTGGACAATAATATATCTGCCGCTGATATATCATGCACCTGTATTATAAATTCTCTAGTAATATCTCTTGCTGATGTTTTCAGTTTTCATCTTACCATCCTTCTTTCTCTCCGCAGTTCCAATCCAGGCCGGAGTGATAACAGGAGCGATCATCGGGGTGGTTTTGGGTTTACTGATTCTGGTGGTGGCTATTTACTATCTGATGCGTTTCCTGGTGGCCAGACGCGTCTTCGACCTGAGTGTGAGGTCAGTCTGGGAACGTTTGCTTCCTCAAGCACGTCCCGAACCTCTACCTGGCATAGACACACATACAAATGTACAGGCACATACCCTCATCAAGACCTTGACCAAGTCCCCTCAGGTTTTACATAAACAAAAGAATATCCACATGCACACTTTCAGCAAGGCCAAGGCGCATCCTTTACCTAGCCACAATGCACCCACACACGTCTATGCCAAGGCCAAGGCTGGGCCACTATTCCCTGTTCCAGGCGGCAGTGTGGTTAAGCCAAAGAGCTAGAAAGCAGTTCACTCCCCCCGACCACCAGAGGGCCACGGCACTCACGCTAAATTATTTGTGTTTCTGTTCCCTCAGCAAACATGGCAAGAAAGGCAAAGGAAAAGAAGCACAGCAAAGACAGGCAAGTGCTCATCTGCTACCACACACTCACACCTTACACACACTCCCACATGCACATACACCACCTCACCTACAAATAACCAAGTCTGCTTTGGCTCCTTTAAAGATCTCCTCCCCTCTTCTGCTCACCTCTTCACTCACTCTACCTGTCAGTAGAATATTTAGAATGCATTTATTATATATGTCTATGTGTGAACATCAAAGAAATATGTACACACTAGGGATGCACTGAAAATTTGGGCCAAAAAGGGTAAAAAAAATGAGGGCCAAAAATGGCACTTTCGCTTTTGAAAGAGAAAAATGGCCGAAAGTTTTGAACGAAACAAAGATTAAATAGGCCTACAACAAAGCATCAAAATCAAACAATTTTCAAATAATTTAATGGTAATACAACTGAGAAATAATCTCTGTGAGTTATCAAGAGGTTATACAAAATCGAAGAACATCATTACACTATTAAGACCATTGGAAAACACAACATCCCACTCAATATGCAGAATAAAGCAAAACAGAAGCAGACAGGAAAATCCCTGCTAGCATGCTAACACTGTAGATGTAACACTCTGTAGGCTGAGTTTTTGAAATAATTAAAAAATTAAACCAACAGTTCCAATATACATAGCACAATTTAAAAAATAATGGTATTCATTGCTTTGCATTGCAAGCATTTTGTGGCATGTATTGTTGCCAGTAAGTAAATAAAATTATTTATTTTGATAGTAATTTTATTATATGCAGACTTTTTATTTATTGACAGCCTTTCCCAGTTATCGGTTTTGGTTTTAGGCCAAGAATTTCCATTTATCACTAGCAGACACCTCATATTTTTGGGCATGAGTTTCTGTAAAAGGAGCTAGCTACTAGTTAGTAACTGCTAAGTTAGATAAGTTGTCTGAATTAGTTGAGTCAACATTAACTTTATTTAAATGCGTAGATAAGTTTTAACCTCCTCCATTTATTTCAGTTTGGTCTGCTCAGCAGCACCAAGCCCCTGCTCTAGTAGCTACATTTCTTTGCTTGCAAGACCTTTCAATCAAGGTATTGAACAGCATGCATATGAAGGTCATTTCCAATGGCAGACATGTCTTAGCATGTCCTGGAAGCACAAAATAGTGTTTCTCAAAGGCTGCTTTCCACATTGTTAAACTGAGACAGTAGGTAAAAGTCAATGGCAAAGTTTATTGTCTACCTCAGGGGTCCCCAACCCTGGACCTTGGGGTACCCCCTGGCTGGTACACTAGAGTGTTTTTCCTGCTTCCAGCACCCTGATCCAACTTAATCAGTTCATTAGCAAGCCATTATTGAGTTGAAGTGGGTTAAAGCAGGAAAATACAAAGGTGTGCAGGCCAGAGGTTTTCCAGGACCACGGTTGGGAACCTGTGGTCTGTCTCAGTGGTTGTTCTCCACTATGAATGCCAGCTGTATTTTTTTAACATGCCCTCACCAACACACCACTTGAAATTACAACAATCCTACATTACAAGAGTGGCCTGTCATAGAACAGGGAGAGGAGAGGACAGCAAGAAATAGATCTTTCTACTTTGTAGAACCCATGCCATTGGCACTAACACACACCAATAGCAATGAGTTTTGAACTGTGTTGATAACAATCAGGATGGTCTTCTTGCTCTTGGGAGAGCACAACATCTATTATTTCCAAAAACAAATCTGAAAAGTGGACGTCAGTCTATTTTAGAAGAGCTTTAGCCCAGAGAAGTTGGTGGCGTTTCTGGATATTGTTGATACATGGCTTCCACTTTATAAGTCTTAACTTGCATTTTTAGATGCAGCGATGAACTGTGTTTACTGACTTCTATGATTTTCTGAAGTATTACCAAATCATTGTGGTTATATTTATTATACAGTAGAGGTGCTACGGACTGGGTTCGCTCACACAGTTTTTGCAAAACAGTGACTGAGCCTTAAATGTGAATGCTCCTTTTATACCCAATTATAACAGCATCGCCTGTTAACATATTCACCTGTAGAAAGTTCCAAAACAGTGGCTTTGATCATTCCACAAACTGTGTTGCAGGCATAAAATTTACATATATTACAGTTGCAGGCATCAAATTTACATGTATTTACAGTTCTATATTTAAAGTTGATAAGGTAAAATATGAAAAATCCCTTTTTTGTGCTGTTTTCAATTCAATGCCTGTGAAAGTCCATTTAGAAATCACTGCTTTATGTTTTTGTTTTGTTTTGTTTTTTTCATTTTACCTACTGTCCCAATTTTTTCGGCTTGTACAAGGATTTTTTAAGGACAGTTGGATAGAATGAGCAAGATAACATTCATTAATTTGCATATAATTTGGCTTATTCGGCCATAAGAAGTACTGATTTCATCTTTACATGCATAAATTCCAGGCTTTTTCTAAAATATAACTTCAGGTCAGGTAATTGAAAACAGAATCATTAGAGTATATGAGAATCACATAAAGGAAGATTTCTTTCCTAGTATATATCCAGTTATGTCATAAGCTGGCATTCAAATGGAGTTTAACATACCATACACACACACACACACACACACACACACACACACACACACACACACAGACACACAGACACACACACACATCCTCACTGTCTGTCTCTGTTTCTCATTTGCACTTCTCCATGCCTTCATCTCTTGCTTTCCTCATTTATCTGTCTCTTTTTGGGTGTCTTCTTCATTTCCACGCTCTCTCTCTCTCCTCTCTTCAGGTGCACATTAAGACGCTGTTGGATTTTATGATTGTCATGTATTGCTCAGTATAAATACTAACCGTGTAATCATCTACAGCCAACACACTACCTCTCTCATATGCTGTACTTAAGAGGGAAAATCAAACTAGACTGAAAGAGTTTTAAAGAACTCTATAAATGATACCTGTCTTCCTTTGCAGTCTATCTCTCTCTATCTATGTACCTATCTATTCATCTATCCATCTATCTATCCGTCCACCTACCTTCTCCACCTTCACCCCATTGTCTATATGTATTGCCTCCTGTCAGCTTCAGTCTACATTTCTTTCTTTTTCCCCCTCTTTCTTTCTTTTTCACCCTCTCTGTCTGCTGAAGTCCAATCTCTGTCAGTTGAGGAGCACTGTAGGCTGGAAATTATTTCCTTTGACTTTTAGGATCAGTTTTACACTGATCACAGAGAGAGAATCTTGAATATATATGACCAACTAATGTTTAAGGCAAGTGCTCTGGATGAATTTCTTTTCAAACAGAATGGCCCTAACGTAGCTGCAGCAATGTTCCAGCAGACTAGAAGATGTCAACTTGACATCACTAAAAACAAAACTGACAGTCAGTCCTAATACTTATAAAAGGGCCATAATTGACCTAGCCATGCTCCGCCTTTAAAAATGCACTCTTTTGTAGCAGCTGCTTGGTTGGATAAACTTTACAGAATGTTGGCAAAAATCTCTTTCTGCCTCATGAGAAATGGCAACTCTGTTTTGTCACAATAGTTAAAGTGTCTTTTCAAATTATATTTATTTAGCATGCATCTATAACTTTCCTTACAGTTGCAGCAGCATCCATGAGTAAATCATCTCTTGACTTCAGGATTTTAGTATGCAGTGCTGTAACTAATGGAGGGGCAGAGGGAGCAATCACACTGGGGCCCACTGGGCTAGCTAAAATGTTTATTGGGCCCCTCATATAGATACTGACACAATTACACACTCATGAGTCAAAGAAAGATCCAGTTTCTTAACAACATACCTCAACAGTTAGCAAGCCCTTGAGAGCATGAACTTATTTGAGAAATAACAATAACGAACAGGATTCATTTGTTTTTGCACTGGGGCCCATAAGATCCTAGTTACATTACTGTCATTGTATAGTTGCTGTAAAGTACAACAAGGAAAATGTTGTCAACAAATCCCTTGACCCATGGTCACGTTAGCAGGCGACAGCAACAGGCGACCAGTCATTTACAGTGAGAATAGGCGATTTGTGGCTGCGGTTTAGCAACAAGCAACAGGCGGCATGGTGATGGGCCAACAAGAGACAAATCGAGTTGAGATTTTCTCAGCTTTATGCAAATAAATTATGACATAGTGATGCGACAATCTAAATGATTCAGTCCAAAAATTCCTCTGAATTGCCTGAGGTCCCTACACTCTATATTGGCATTCATCGTTGGGGGTAGGGGTGGAGGGGTGAGATTAATTCTGAACTTTAAGTTCCTCCCAGTTTCGTTCCTATTCCCAACAGTACCATGCAAACAATCAACGAGAAACAGATAAACTAAATGTATATCTAATGTTTATAATAAAACAGTGATACACATAGTAGACATTTATACATTTTCTTATCAGGAACCACCCACATGTGAACAAAAGAGGAGCCTCAAATACACCCACAAGAGACAAAATACAGGCAACGCTAATGACTAATGTAAACATACAGCTAGAGTATTACCAGCCATGCTATAGTAGAGGTGTAGAGTTTATGTTAACTTTGCTACCTTGAGCCGGTGCTCTGAAGTGACAATCTAAATGACTGAGTCAAGGCCTGTATAAAATAAACTGAGTTGTGAATGTGAGTTTTGCCAATGTTCTCTTGTCTAAGCTAGCTACAACAGTACCTCCGAGCATGGACAGGTCAATTAGTCTTACTGTACTAATGATATCTACTGCTGTAATATTATTACGTAAAAAGTCTCCATATATTGAGAAGGCTCAGGGGGCAGGTGTGTGAGGGTTCTCGTGTGTGTAGGTGCTGTGATTGTCATGCTGTCACTCTCTCTCTGACTGACTGACGGCTTCCTGTTTTGTCCTCCCTTCCAGACACCGAGAGTTCCCCTCGTTTACCTCTCCTTCTAACTGCTTGTTTGCTTTTTTCCTCTTTTCCACCTCTTTCTTCTTCTCTCTCGCTTCCATAACAAAGACTACCTCGTTCTCCTTCTGCATTTCTGTTAAACTTCACCGCCTCACCAAACCTAACAAACACCTTCTCTTCTTTTGCTCTCTCTCTCTCTCTCTCTCTCTCTCTCTCTCTCTCTTCCACTCTTTCCACTGTTTCTCTTCTTTTGCTCTTCCTTCCTCTTACTTATCCTCTGACTCTCGTTCTCAACTTTTTCTCTTTTGTTCCTTTTCTTCTACTCTCTCTCTTTCTCTCTCTCTCTCTTTCTCTCTCCCTCTCACTCCTGCCATAGTGACTCTATCCTCCCCTCCCCACGCTCCCTCTCTCTCCCCAGGCTTCTGTTCTGGTGGAACCGGCCAAGCAGAAGGCGGCAGCATCCGAGAAGAAGAAGCAGGAGTCTCGCAGGGAAAAGAAATAGGGGTCAGGGAGCAGAGAGCTAGAGCTGCAGGGCAAGGGGGCCAAGCACCTGCCCGCAGCCCAGGGCAGGCAGGCCAGGGAGGACAGGGTCCTTATGACCATCGAGCTGGAGCTCATGAAACAAGAGCAGACCGGAGGAGGAGAAGGAGGAGAGAAGGCCAAGACTAGGTCCGCTGCCCTTCTCTCCACCCTCTCCAACCTCGGCCACAAAATCACTCTCCGCTGAGGAAGCGAGGGACGGAAGGAGGGTGAGGAGGGGTGGTAGAATAGGCCTTGAAGAGGTGGAGAAGGAGAGAGGAGTGGAGTAAACCCTAATTTGGCCTGAACATAATTCACACAAGTATACAAACGTTTGAGTTAACTCTATCACGTCATTGCATTCTACAAATGTCATAATACAATTCAAAATAGATCTCAAGCTTCATTTTGAAGGCTACCGTGTGCAGCATCCAAACATTCGATACCGTTGATTAATGAAGGGCCACACCACTCCTGAACGACTTCCAGCACTGCTCAATTTCTCTGAGCTACACAGCCCTCCACTTACTTTTTGTACAACTATGCAAAATTAAACCTGGAATCAGACCACAAAAATCAATAGCATGTGACATTAGCAGGCGACGTAGCTACACCTAAAATCTTTAAGATAAATAGACAAATGCTAAGGTTCTGTTTTCACCTCAGCTAATGTCGCTAGCCTAATCTGTTTTCACCTAGCTTGAAAATGGTGGGTTTGTGAAGAGTTCGTTGACAAATTCACTGTTGTTGGAAGTTGTTCCATTAGATCTATACAAGCAGAGTATGAACTGAACTGTTTATTAGCACTTTCACTGTGATGCATTCTATGCAGTATAGTTGTACTATCCGCTACGCAGTGCTATGCTGCGGCGCCACGCCGCCGGTGTTCAGTGGCCTTAAGTTTTGCAGCAAGGAGTGCTCTCTGTTGACATGTTTACTGTTAGTTCTATTGGAATAATAGTAGGTTCACCAACACTGACTTATACGCTATCACCCTCTTTCAGTACTAAGGTTTATAAATGCCACCATGACGTAAAAATGAGCATAGAGTTTGTACAACGGGCCACACACTTGCACTGCATTGGCCCACAAAAAAGACATCTAGATATGCAGCAGTTTGGTACTTTAAACAGTAAGGAGCCCAGTATCACTGATTCTATATTAACCACTGTATAAACTCGTATGTCATCAAAAATGGAAAAAATCTATCAAGACTTGAGTAAAACACAAATACACAAACACATAGCACGACTCATATTCATGCACACACTGCATTTGAGAAAGGCAGAATGGTGAAGCGTAAAATTATTCTGCCATTTCTCTCTCTCTCTCTCTCTCTCTTTCTCTCTCTCTCTCTCTCTCTCTCTCTCTCTGACTCATTCAATGGATAATCACTCTCTGTCTGGATAATCTCTAGTGCAACCCCCACAATATACATCTTCAAACACTTTCACACGCACAAACACTACCACTTTCCTGTCATATTTCTTTTGTGCTGGTCTTTGAGGGGACTCTTTCCCCATCTATAGACCTCTGTCGTGTCCTTAGTCTGTAGTTAGCATCATGCCCATATAAGGAACATCAAGTCTAAGCTGGTTTCCTCTATGGGAAAAATGACTGCTGCTAGCATTTCTTGTGGTAAACAAAAATGTTCCAAAGCTGTTTTGCCGTACGGACATTTTTCCTTTGAATGTCACACAGATCCTCTGAATAATTATGTCATTAAAGCTGAAATTTGACTGTTGCTACATGCAAGCTAACACTGCTGTGCACTGAATTGGCGACCTCACCAAATTACCCACCAAAAACCAGAAAGCTTTGTCAAATTTGTTAGTAGCTTTTTCAAATGTTAGCAATAGTAGCTGGTGTTGTTATATAACAGTGTGATAGTAATAATAGACTCATTGTTGTTAATAGTAATAGTGTAATAGTAGTAATAGACTTACTTTCATGCGATGTCATTTCACTGCGCAGGAGCGATAGCTCGCTTGAAGCGCATACATAGCATTATTTGTAGTTCAACTGCTAACTGACCTTATAATTCAAAGGATCTGGCAGGATATTCACACAGGACAAAATGTTTCAGGTTTGGAATATTTCTATTTTTATATTAAAATATTAAAATTTTTCCCATAGAGGAAACCTGCTTAGGCTCAGAGTTCCTAATATGGGCATGATGCTGACCACAGAATGACACACAACTTCAGAGGTCTCTTTATCCTTTATAGACTGCTCTGGACATCCTTTATTAAATGTCTCTTTCTTCTTTTTCTTTCTCTCCTCCCCTCCCTCTTTCTTTGTCTTTCTCTACCTCTGTCTCCATTTCCTTTCCTCTAAACCCTTCTAATTTGTGCTTCACCTCTCATAATTGAACGACTGGTGCTATGATATCACATCCTGTTCCACTGTAGGCTGGCCCTTCAAAGTAACCCCACCCACCCTCGTCATTTGTTAAGGGCTAAACACACAAAGAACACGCAAAATAGATAAACACCCTGTCTGCAGTGAAATCCCTGCCTGTGTCCAATCTGAGAAAATACATTCTTTCTTCAAAAGCTCCACGTGATTATGTTTGTTTTAGCCCACACCGCACTCTAGAGCTGCCTCCATCTGCAGAACGAATCTTAAATCCATGTGCACCACTAAAAAAAGACCCATGTCTCTCTCTCGCTGTGGGGATGAAGGTATTTTTGGTTCAGTCAGGGTGTAACGCAGCAGACCCACAGCTGCACCCATGACGTAGCGAGGAGTGTGTGTCTGTGTGTGTTACCATGTATATGCTGCTCTGACTGCAGCGACTGAACCTCCAGAATGACGTTGATACTGCTGGCAGAGTGTGTGAACATACAAATGTGTATAGACATGCAAAACACACGCTAGCAGAGAATGGGGACTACTGTGTATATATATATATATATATATATATGTATACACATGTATTTATATTTACATATATATATCTATATATCTATATATATATATATATATATATATATATATATATATATATAAAGGGTTTCAAAGTCTGAGAGCACATTAAAAAATCTGATACTTTTCTCATTTAAACCTGGAATTATCAGGGGAAAAACACTTAAAAAACAAGAAAAAATTAGCATGTCTTTGCTGCACAAACTTGTGGAATCGAGTGGGCGCAGTCATTAAAGCAAATTTGAAGCATCACCAGTGGTCTCAGACTTTTTAATTTTTGGACTATGTATGCAGTAAAGTCCCTCCTCTCTCTTCCTCTCCTTCATTCACTCTCTGTCTGCTTTGTCCTGAGGTGAGTTTTTCATTTTTAAAATCTCCACACATCTCTCACTCATTCACTCCATCAAGCCATCGTGGTTTTCCCATCACTCCTCCTTTCACAAAACCGCCCCTGCACTCTTCTCCTCTCCCTCTTTCATCCCTCACTCCTGCTGGATGCACCGCTCACTCCTGCCACCTACTGCCCTCAACGGGAAACTCTCATTCGGCCTCAACGTCCTGATGACGGCAAAGCCAAAAAGCTAATATACCTAGCTCTCTGCTGACCGCGAAAGATATGTTTTTTTTTCATGTGTTTGTGTACATACGTTTCTAGTCCGACAACACGTCTGTAACCCGTCGAGATAAGAACAAAACCTAGAAGCAGCAGTGGAAAAATTGGTCACTGCACTGTATTTAGCTAATGCTAGTGCAATAGTACACTGGACTTTGTGTGCGAAGCGGAAATGTAATTGTATTTAATGATATTTATATCTGCACTTTGTTTTGACTGACATGGTAGGATTCATATGGCTGTTTTTATGCATGTTTTTCTTCATCAGGGTGTTAGCATGCTAAGCTTCAGGAAGTACTCCCACTGGGAGAGGAAGTAATGGTTAAGTTAGCGAGTTAGCATAATTCAGATGTTCATAAAATTAGACAAAGACTTGGCGTGAAGTCATATCTGAGTGAAAAGTCAAAGCCAAAGTCCTTTAAACTCCACAGTCACGCAAGATATGTTTCTAAGGCCAAGTCTTGGTCCCTAAAACCCACTGTGAGTTATGGAAGGGTTCTGATTTGGAATGTTGAAGGCACTGAATGCACTGCAGAACTCTATGGTGCTTCTGGGAATTGTAGTTGTTGCTAAACACCAAAGGTTTTGAAAGTTAGATGCTTTTTATGCATCTCAGACTAGATCATAAACAGCCACATGCTTCCCTCCATTAAAACTACATTAAAATACGGGACAGTTTCCATGTTGTATGTATCGTGTACATGTACATGTATTGCTATAGATTTTCTGATAACACTCCTTTTCCCTCATATGCCATTCACAGTTTCTAATAATTTTTTAGGTTTATTTTGATGTTAACATAACTAGGCTATTACGGATTTTTTTGTTCTGTAAAATGTGTTGTAAAAAGTAAAATAAATCTCAAGTTAAAAATTGTAGTCATTTAAGGAAAAACATCAATAAAATCAGAAGTGACCTGTCTCTGTTTTCTTTCCTCCATCCATCTCGTGCTGTAGCATTGGTGTATGGTGATTTCGGGTCAATCTGGCAGGGATAAAGAAAAAGAAGAATTTCATGAATTTTTAAATTTCATAATGAAATACTTGAGATGTAAACACAATCCATTTAGAGTGGTTTGATGTGAAATGCTCTGTTCTAGAGAAACTTACCAAGTCAGAACTGGTATTAGTAGGAACCAGTTGTCTGAGCATTTAAGCGTTCTCACAGAAAGTTATTACACAAAATGTAATAATACACTGCTTGATGCCTGAGACATTGTTTCACGGTAGTTTTGAGATAATGTTTTTGGCCTAAAAAAGAAAACGTCTTGATTTGAATTTACCACTGTTTTCTTATATATTATGTATTATATATTATATTTGGGTATATTTGCAACATCTCAACCCTTGGTTCCCATCACCACCACTGGAAAGAAAAGAGTTGGTAAGTTTCTCTACAATGAACTATTTCACATCTAGCCACTCCGAATGACATTGTTTACATCTCAATGACTGAATCATGCAGAAATTTCCAAAATGGAATTTCCCTTTAAAGGACACATATCTGAAAAACTGGATCAAAATTCTTTAAATGTTCTTTAAAACTCTGTGTTGATAATGTGCCATGCATACAATACACCATTATCCTGTAGTTTCTCTCCAGAAAAAATATGACCTGTTTACAATGTTTACAATCACGACTTGTTTACAAAAATGGCAACAGTTGTGACGTAGATCCTGGGTTTTATTAGAGCAGGTGAAGTCTCTAAAATGTGCTATTAGTTCCACCAAGAACTGCTTCCATGTTTTGCTAGCAAGGACAGAACATGAGTAAGAAAGGCCATGATAAATGTGCTGTTGCTTGCTTTCCATCAGCCAAGAGCTTTTTGCAGCAGCTAAAAAAAACAAGCTGCTGTCCTTCATTTAGAATGATATTCCAGCCAAAGTCAGTGCCTTTTGCTCAGTGCATATCAGGGAAAAACAAAATTTCCTCACTTTTTGTAAATACAGGTTTGATGTAGTAAGTAAACACTGTCAAAGGTTCAAAGCAGTTTTGAGTTCACTGTTTTTATGATGTCTTGAAAACCAACATATTTACATGAATCCTACGTGGACTAAAACAGTTATCTCCGTATTTCCGTCCATTCACGATGATGTTATAAGGAGTGTTTTAGGCCAGACTTCTTTTTCAATGAGGCACAACACAGGACAGCCAATAGACAACTGAAGTCTTATCATCATTCATTCATTTTTAGGAAGTAAAAATATGAATTTTGCTACATGCGAGATAACACTGCTGCACACTGAACTGACAACCTCACCAAAATACCCCAAACAAACCAGAAAGCTTTGTCAAGTGTGGAAGTCTAGTTCTTTTGGCAGTAATAGAAAACATTAGGTTTTATAGTTTTATTATTAAACGTACTAGTGCAACCTCATTTTAATGTGCAAGAGTGGTAGCAGGGATGTAAAATAATTCAGATATATAATTGTAGCATAACTCATAATTCAGAGGATCCAGTGAAATTCATTGGAAAAATGTACATAGGACAAAACGTATTAGGTTTGGAACTTTTTTTGTGTATTACCGGGCGTGATAGCAGTGATTTTTAAAAAATCCCATTTGTTTTTCCAGTTTACACTCAAAGTTGCTAATATGGCTATGACAATCACTACAGAATGATACATAACTTCAGAGATCCATAAGAATATTTTTTTTTTCAATGTATCAGTTTTAAGGCACAGTAACAAAAAGAGCCTGTTTAATTCAAAAGGATGAAGAGAGATTAGAAAATAGTCATGTAAAAATGAAATGTGACTGTTTTGCTGCATAAATCCACACAAATGTCATAAGTGGACCTCAGAAATACAAAAATAAGATATGGTCTTTTTAACAAGCATTAGGTTAGCGAGTAAACTGCTCTTGAGGCAAGGAGCAAACAATTCACAAGTCTGCAACCTGTATGTAAATGGCTTATTATCTAGATTAGCCCCTTTATTCTATATATATATATATATATATATATATATATATATATATATATGTATATATATTATTTTATATTTAATATATTTATCTAGCTATAATAGTAAGATAGCGATATCAAAGCAAGCTGTTAGCATACATGCTAGATTGACTGAAAGCCATCAAAGTCAACATGTATTGGAAGAATGCATTTTCCTTCCATACTGTGACGTTTTCTGAGTGAAATGGTATCGGGGAGCATTTAACAGCATATTTAACGGGCATTCCTTACTAGTGTTCAATCCTTGCTAGTAAAACATGGGAGCCATTTTAGCTAATGTAACAAAACCTAGGCTTGCAGTGTAGCTACCCAATCTGTGTACCCTGCCTGAATTGCACTGCGAATGCGTAGAGAACATTACTGTTACCGGCACCAGTCTGCATTACCTAATCTGCACTGCAAATATGTTAGCATTTTACAGCAGTTAAAACTTTTAGTTTAGCTGTAACAAAACCGCCATATTCCCCAACAGTACTTACATGTGTGTTTTACAGTCTTTCTTACTCGGTTGCCAAGCTATCCTATTTGTTTATCAGCAAAAACAGAGCCATTAGTTGCGATTGTCTACCTAAGTGGTTTTACTTTGTGTGTGCTAGCATTCTTAGCCTGTATGTGCTAACAATGTGCCATCCATATATGAATGTTTCCTAACATATGTTGTTAAATATGTTATACATATATGTTTGTTTATGTTGATATATGGCTGAAATATATGTCCCATATTTTAAAAAGGCCAATTTCAAAGAAGATATATCACCATATGTGACAAATATAGGTTGGAAATAGGGAAATCGATATATGTCCATACATCAGATTTCCATGTGGGTATGCAGCTACATAGGGAGTAAGGAGCCATTTGAGATTCAGCCATAGACATGCTCTCAAGCTTAACCGAATGATTGTAACAGCAGGTTTTGTCTCTGTCTTTCTCATCTTCCTGTACTTTAGCCAATTTTTACCCACTGAAAAAAATTTTACACTAAGTAGTATTAAACTAAGAAGGAATGAATGAGCTGCTTAGTTTCAGTGATATGCGTGGCTGGTGCATGTTCATGATTTTAATCTAATGCAATATGTTTCCCCAAGCTAATCCACTAATATAACATCATAAAAAGATAAGCATGCAGGCTACAGATCGAATAGTGTCATAAAACTTAATGCAGTGTACACTTGCGGGTAGTGACTCACCCTATCTAAGCATACTTTGTTGTGAGGCCAAAGGCCTTTCATGTTTCATGGTGCTGATTTAAGAGCCTCTGTTTTGCATGTGTGATTCCATCCAGTCCCTGAGACCCCCTACATAGTGCTATTTTGTGTTTTCACAGTTCAGTCACATCATTAGCTAATCTGTCAGAAGCTGAATTGGGTGAGTAAGGTCGGGGTAAACATAAAACGTGACGCTAGCATAGGCACTACATCAAAGCTAATTTCATTTTCATCAAACTGCATAAAACTTCATTCATTCTCTTATCAAAAGTGCTGGCATTGGGCTCCATGACATTTGTGTGTATACCAGAATTAAATCTCCTTTTGTAATGTTAATCATCATGAAAGTTTAATTCAACAGAGACACCCAGCTAATACACCATCAGCCTTTCCCAAACCCCCCTCCCTCTCGCCAACAACATTTCATCAACTCCGTATGAAGTTGCACTAGCAGCTGTGGAGGGCACTCCTAATGAAGGTAGAGGGTGTAACAACATAGGTAAACTTTGGTACGCCCTTGCTACTCCACGAAAGGAGGAAGATGCTGTCACCATGGCTACGGTTTTATGCTTTGCTTCTTTATCACCTCACTATTTAAAAGAGACAAGGATAAGAGTCTACAGAAGAAGAAAACATCTACAACATCTTACAGACAATATCCTGTAACAAAACAATTCATGTATGCAATATAATAAATTGTGCCTTTTATTATTAAATGAACACTTGCATGGATACAGGTATCCTGCCTTCTGCCCAATGACAGCTGGGATAGGCTCCAGCACCCCACCGCGGCCCAGAAGGATAAGCGGTTTAGATGATGGATGGCTGGATGGATGGATGGATACAGGTCAACTGAACTTGGGGAGCAATATATTTACCATTTTTGAGTTTTAAGTAATTGATTTTGTAAGAAGCTTTTTGTGAGTCTTAACCAAGAAAAATATTAATATTTGACTGAAACACTGTTATTTTGCAGTGTATGAGAAGCTTCTGCTCTAGCTGTGCTTTGTATTGTTTATTTTTTGGGCTGTGTCAGTAGTATATAAGAGTAGTAGTATAAAATAGCATCTTTAAATGGAACATGGAATAGTTGTAGCATTTGTTTATACCAATGTATATGTGTAAACAAGAAGGTTCAGACAAACTATAAATGTTACATCCAAGTGTATATCTGTAGTAATTTAGGGGTTAAACCCATAACCCCCCACCTCAAATGGTGCAGCCTGTTTGCTGATTCTGGTGTTGTGAATAGAGATTAGATGAAGCTGAAGTATTTCTCATTTCTCATTCCACCTTAAATGGTGTAGCAGTTACATCCAGCAGCCAATAAAGGCTTTGGAGTGTAACTGCTGCACTATTTAAGGTGGAACGGAAATTTGAATAAAAAGCTAACATCAGCCTTGAGGGATTAGCACATCATATTCAGCATTATGGTGCTAATCTGGTTCTGGTCTGGCACCAAGAAGACTGAAATAGCTAAAAGGAGGATGAGGAAATATCCAAGCAGATGGGCTGCGAGAATTGCTGACTTAGCTTACTTAGCTAGCATATTTCATGATTATATCATGTTAAGATAAAAACCTTCCTGAAAAGCTTGAATTTTTCATTTTATCAATAGCTACACACCTTGGTTATTTCAGTGTAGCATGAATAACAAATAAGAGTAAGAAATAAAGATGAAAATGTGCAGATTTTGGAAAAATGTTTTGCATGAAGGCAATGCTGTGTGTGTGTGGCAGGATAAATACAGTCACAGTTTTAGGTGGGCTGATCTGCACACTCATTGACAGTAGTAGCCTACAGTTTGAGTGGCTATGATTTTTGTTGAATATTGCTGAAGTACATTATTAGACTGCCATTTGATGTTAATTCAATGAGCAAGAATGTCAGCTTGCTTGTAGCATGCTTCGACTCCTTAATGATCAAAATGTACACAAGATAAAACTCTCAAAAATGTTATTTCAAGTTTTTCAGTTTTTCAAAATGCTGTTTATTTTTTTTCTGTAGAGAAAAGCTACTCAGACCAGGAGTTCCTTATTTGGACATGATGCTGACTACAGAATGATCCATGTCTTTATAGATATATTGTTTTGGGGTAGCCCTCAATATGGTGAACGTGCCAATGGAGGTGGAGCCAGAATGAAACTGGAGAATTGTCTGTTTCCTTGAAACATGGCTATAATGCTGTGAAAATGTGGTGGTTGTGTTTCTGTACACAGAACTATGGCAACAATGTTGTGAGCATAAAAAGAAGTCACCTTGGGGGTGGGGCTTTCATGCTCTATGTGTTTTGTTAGACAACCAGAGAAATGGTTAATAAATGTGCTCTGCAAAAGGGCTGAAAGGCCCAGAAAAATGGATTACAAAAAACACATTTTTTACTCAATAATATCTACCCATGTACTGTTTCTGTTAACTCACGCTGAACATGAATTTAAAGGAGTATTCTCAGAAGACAAGTGAAGGTTCACTGGTCATTTTAAATAGCACATGAAATAGCTATATTTATGTAGTAGACATTGCAACCCCTGCTTCTTTTCACCACCAGTGTAAAGAAAGAGTCAATTAGTTTCTCTACAGTGCACCGTTTCACTCATCATTCACCACTCTGAATGACATTGTTTACTTCTCAAATCGATGAGACTCCTCTTTGAAGGCATGTATGATTTTTCCTTCATACAAAATAAACCATGCACTTCATGAAACTTTGCTCATTTAGGACATTATCTGCTCTGCCTAGTCAGGAATTAACTTTCAGTAATCAATGGCCTATAATCTGTGGTGATTGGATTATCTTACAGTGTTTTGTTTTCTTTCTTCATGATCACTAAAATCCAATCACTCTAAACATTCTTTTTGCGAAACGTGGTTGACTTGCTGATTAAGTAAAACAAGTTGGGTAAGAACATCAAGCAAAACACTTTTATTCATTCAGTTTCACTTTTAACTCAAGAAATGTGTTTATTCACAGTTACGCACATGCTGCATGTTAAAACGATTGTAGACACTTGCTCATCCAGTGTTTCTTAGGAAGGGTATCAATACAGGGTTATCTGAAGTAACAGGTTGCACTCTACTGGGGTATCTTTACACTAGCTGTCTGTTTCAGTACCGATTTTAACATGCCCTGGTCCACTTGGCCATGTCATTTCCAGTGCCATCTTAAGGGCTACTCCATTACTTTTTTAGCTGAAGTGAAGTGTGTTGCATGAGCCCTCAGAAGGGTGAGGGATCAAATGAACTCAACTGTCGACTTCAGCAGACGAAACCAGAAATCATTGCAACCTGTTGCATTTACAGATGCTGTTTATGAGCCAAAGTAGTAAACTACTTTAAAACGTTCTACATTTCAAAACTACATCTTTCAATTTGCTGGGCTTAAGGTAGCAAAACACTCCATCTGTTATACATGACTGCTTATACTTTGCCAAACGTCATCAATTTCCTCTGCTAGCTTGCTAGTTAGCATGCGAAAGGCTACACAGCTAACAACAACAAAAATAAAGGCACTACATCACAACTCTACACCAAGTTTATAGAAACACAAAGGACTTATTCACAAATTTTCTGTTCATTATGTTCAAACCTCTCAAAACACTGTTTTGCATTGCACTGAAACATTTGCAAGGCTAGCTAATTAGCTCCCAGAGGCTAACCCAGCTAAGAGCCAGTGTGTTCCATTTGGTCACCGTCCACTCCTCCCCTTCTGTTGCAAAGTGGATGAGGGCATGTTAAAATTTAAAGTAAGAAAAAGTGGTGTTCTTCAAATGTACAGGATTAAAGCAAAAGTGAAAAAGATCAGTTATCAAAACCCGTGTGGTAAAGCTGGACCAGAAGCATAAACCTTCTGTTATGGGTGTTGGAGAAGCATGCATGTGTCTGTCTTGAATTGTAGGGGGCTTCAGGTTACCCTCCGGTAGAAGAAGGGGGAGAGGGGTGTGTATGTGCATGTTTGCATGAAAGGGGGGTCAACGGGAGGAAGGAGGAGGTGGCAGTCCCAAAAAAGCCACCACTGTCATCCACACGTGTGCTGTCCTTCATTTTACCATCTGAGAGCATGGCAAAAGGGGTGAGTCTCCTTACTATAATATCTACCTCACTCTATTATCTACCTATCTATTAATTGCTTGCAGTAAATTTCACTATACCACAAATCAAAATCATATGTTATTTAACAACATACTTTTTGTGTTTAGCACATATTGTGTCAGGACAAGGACTCAGTATGTCTTTGGCAGACTGTATAAGTAGAACAAGTTTGTATTAACAATCTAAACTCTGTGTTAAAGCAAAGCAATACTCCAGCATGTTTGAACCTAATCTCCATCTACCCCCTGTGTAGCATACAGTCAGTTACCACCAACAGTAATTTTGAAGAATTTCCCTGTGAAAAAACAGAAATGTGTTGACTCAAAGCTCGCTTATAATAGGTGCCAGCAGTTGGTGCTGAAGCAGCTGCCCTTGGCTTCTATTATAAGTGTGCTGTGAGTCAACATGTTTAAGTACAATAAAACATGTCAGATTGTCTGTAGTAGTCAACCTAATGCTACACATGGGGCAGATAGATACTACATTGAAAAATCCTGGATTGTTCCTTTAAATAGAATATCAGACTGGTTTTTATTACAAATAACCCACATTGTGTTGCTCTTAAAGGAATTTAGTATGTTATTGGTCATGTTATGTAATATTGTGTAGTGCAGCACTGCATCCATTAACCTCCTCAGTTCAACAGATTTCATGATTTTGTGTTTTCCTCCATGTATTTTTTTTAAAACAATAGCACATACAGTTGACACATCATGTACAGCTAACACACTTCTGCACATTTTAATGCACACTTACTGTTTATTTGCTGAATTTAGCACATTGGACAAATAATAAAACATCAAATGTGGCCTGTGTTAAAGTTATGGCAAATTTTATATTGTATGCTTTTTTCTAATATGTTTGTTAGATTGCGTTAACATATAAAAGTTGCTGAATATTTCCGTATTAAAGTGTGCTCCTTGTAGAGGTTATGCTAATTTATTTTCACTTAGAAAATCAACAAAATGTAAATTCACCAGGGGTGTTTTCTTTTTTTTAGCATTTGGCTGTATATGTCAAACAGCCATTGGGAGATGTAGAAGCTAATAAATACAGACGTGATATTTGACTTCCCAGCAGTAACGTTAGCTGAATTAGCCAGTTAGCAGGAAAAACAAACAATTTGAACAACAGCTTGCTCTCAACTATCTGCCCCACAGTGCTTGTAGTTTTAAAGATTCTCCAACCTCCAAGATCATTTGAAAGGAGTTTTGCTAGTCTTTTAAACCCTTACCAAGCCATGGGCCGGCTGGTGGGCTCAAAGTTTTATAACACACTTCTATAACTTAAGAATAGCTCCGTTTGTTTGCATTGATATCCCTGTAGTTAATGAATAATAAGCTTTAGTATCTAAATAAAATTTAGTATTTAGTAACAAGTCTGGAATGTTAAGGGGAAATTTTTATTTTTGGGACTACTATGGCCCCTACATTTTTCATTTTGGCTGATGCATCCTTTTAACTGCACACATAGATATGTTACAAAACTCTGTTTTGATAACATACCATTATATCATAAGGTAATGTATTACTCCATATTTCTGCCATGTTGTAGGTAAGACGGCTGAAACTGTTTAGTCTACAATTAGTAACAAAATCTGATACAGACGTATGGATTAGTGCTAGCATGTTCCATTTGGTTGTGGGTAAAGTAGTTTTGTAGTGAAGGGGTTGTATTGTGAGTCTGAAAGAGCCCACAGACAAGCACAGATTTCTAGTTTTTTAAGATATTTATTTATTATACCATACAAGGGTATTAAAGTAATGTATTAAACATGTTATAAAATATTGTTTTTATGTTCTAATATAGTGATAATTTCATATGTGTGTCATTTTTATATGGGAAGACTTGATTTTATTCTTGAGTTCTGACACGCTCTTTCTTCACGTGCTGTTGTCATGCTCGACAAGTGTTTCTCTCTCCCTCTGACACACACATAGTTCAGCAGAAGAGTGGCAGCGCCAGATGATTTCCATCAGCCGCTCCGTCAGCATTTGCTGTACAGTTAGAGCACATATCTCTCTCTCTCCCTCTCTCTCATGTGCAGGTCCTTCCTGTCTCTTACAACCTCTCTCTATGTCTTACACCCCCCCTTTATACACTATGCACAGTAATGGAGGACAGAGTGTACTCTAAAACTCATTACCAGAGACCCCTGCAGACACACACATACACTTCATGGTTGTTATGTGCTGTTTCACCACCTCATAATAGGTTTTTTCTAACAGCAGGACTGAATTAAACTGCATGGCTAGCTGCCGCCTCCAGTAGGAGGTCATGTTTTCCAATTAATGCACAGTAAGGAAACGTATCACCATTAGGTGCTAGTTCTTGTTTTGTTTATTTATTTATTTTTTTGAAAGTATCTATGAGTGCCTGCTTGTGCCTCTGAATGCACCTTCCCTAGAATGTTCTAGTTCCCCTGTGTACATCTGATAATTATATTTAGCTACATCAAAACAAAGTGACATGCGAACAGGTGAGGAATTCAATAAAAATCAAATTAACTTTGGAAAAGGTCCATAGTTTGAAAACAGGAGCTGAAGCAAGTGCCCTTTGGCCCATTGGTATTGAGACACTTTTGTTTTATGTTTTAATAAATTTCAGTGCATATATTCACCTCAAATTTACATACATAATGTCTTTTGTACTTATAAATATGAAGAAAGAAGCATGTATTCATATGCATACACAAAGATAGGCTTAAAAAATTTAAGTAAGAGGGAAAACAGTATTCAGATACAACTGAATGACATTAGTACTTTGTTGCAAACATCTACAATAAGAAGTAATTACCTTTACATTTACATTTACAGCATTTAGCAGATGCTCTTATCCAGAGCGACTTACAAAAAGTGCTTTGTCTATCTAGAGAAAGTACCTTTGCTAGTTACAAATAGGTTAGAGAGAAAGTTGGTCCTCAGCTCAGATATTGCTAGAAACAAAAGCCCTTGTTGATACCTAGAGAAAAAGAGAACAGAATTGAACACAGCACATTGCAATACATTTCAATAAGTGCAGTACAATACATTACAATAAATACTTAACTCAGTGCTCATTTAAGTGCTGTAAAAAGGGATGTGTCTTCAGTCTGCATTTGAAGACCATGAGAGACTCTGCTGTTAGCTTTTTGAGCATTGCTGTACAGTTCTGGCCCTTTCCCCTCTACAAACTGTCTTCGATCCCCAAGCTTATGAGGGTCTCTCTGATGGATGCGTAATCTCAAAATCCTCAATGAATTTTCAATGGGTTTCAAGTTAGGAGATTGTTAGATTATGAGTTATTCCGGTTGTATATTTGGGGTCGTTGTCTGGTTGAAATCTTTCCGCCAGATTCACTTTCTTTGCTGATGAGATTAAAATCTCCTCCGGTATGTCGCGTTACATCGCTCCATTTATGTTTTCTTTGATGACGTGTAATGCCCCAGTCCTGTGTGCAGAGAAGAAGCCCCGTATCGTGATGCTCCCACCACCATGCTTCACTGTGGGTCTGGTGTTCTTGGGATCATATATGCAACCTTTTTCTCCCAACATGACTAGCTAAATTATTATCAAAGAGTTTTACATGTGTTTCATCTGGCCAGAGTACATTCTTCCGAAAGAGTTCTGATTAGTCTAAACGCTTAAGTGCAAATTTTAGATGCACACCTCAATCCTTCCTTTTTAGCAGAGTTTTGCATGGGGTGTATGAATGAAGATGATTGCAGTGTCGTGACTGCTGGCTTCTCTCTTACCTTCCTTATCATTAGTCTGAGAGCTCATTGTGAAATCATGCATGGTGCACAATGATTGCTGCTAATTGTGTGAAATCTTCCCAACCAATGGCAACATCTTTTATAGTATCAGGTGTCTGACATTTTTTTATTTTTGCTGCAGTAATATGTAGAACTTAATTTTGTTTTATTTGTCACCTTACAAGCAAAAATATAATGAACACATGCTTTTTTTGTTTATGAGTGCAAAGTCAAAAGACATAGATTCATACACCGCAACACCAGATGTAACCTGATGGTAAAAGCAAATGGCACATTTGTTTACTCATAAAAAAGGATTACTGTCATGTTTTACCACTTGTGTGATGTGAAGCATGGCTGCATGTTAACTTCATTTAAATATGGCAATATCAATTCATAACACGACACAGTCCCACAAAAAATAATGCCTGAACCACTCTGACGGTAGTTTTCCCAGTAAGAATCTGATTAAAAACTATATTTTCTACAATGTTTCCAAACATGTTTGGTCACATGAAACAAATCACACTGAACTGATTAACTGATAAATTTAAAACATTTTTTGATCTATTTGGCCTGAACATGGCAAACCTTCTATCTGCTGCTGTTGGAGAACAGAGCAGAAAGACTTCCTTGAGTAGGATTTCAGACTGGCAGATTTAACTGGCACAGCATCAGGCTGTAAAACAGCCTCTTCTTCATACGTCAGACTGTTTCACAAATTTCCCTCCTGTGTGTATGGAAAGTGGGTCTAGCTTTAATTCAGACAAGTGAAGAGTTTGTTGACTTGTTGAGATTCTAACTACATGTTAAAATTGATTTTATTGCAAGCACTTTTAACTTTTAATACTATTTTTCAATTTACAATAGATTACAGGAAGAATCTAATGTACGCTGAAAATCTGAAAATGACAAAAAAATATATTTTTACTAGTCGATATTTTATTCACTTTTACCTTTCATTTTTACATGTGCAAACCAAATTCCTGATATCAAGAATTATATATGAACTAGTTAGAATTTAATTTTCACATCTGCAAACTGGGTTTCTGGGATAGAAAAAATAGGAAGTAAAATCTAAAGCAGGTTGCCTTAGTAATTAGAATTTCAACATGTTAATTTAATCTTTAACTATAATAAAAAACACCAAATGTTAGACTTTATGTTGGTAAATGTTATTACTGTAATTCTAATGAATTGCAAAAAGGCATAAACAATTGGTGCCGGTCTTTATTATGTATGATTACATTTACATGTGGAAAAAAGTGACTCTATACTGTTAAAGAAAAAAGACTTGTAGTAATCAGATTGTAGATACATCAGATCATATTATGTTATGATAGTAATGCTTTAGATTAGTTTAAAGATTACATTTTTTCAAACAGGTAATCAGTAATCTGCACAGGAATACATTTTTAAAGCAACTGTTCAAACCCTGCACATTGAATTATTGTCTCTAATAACTGACCGTACGATACAGATGAGGCAGCCTGAGATTATATTAAAAATACTGAAGTATAACATTAAATGTGATTTTCTTCATTCAAAGTGTACCTGCATGATTTCTCAATAAGCTGTCTAGTAACCACCATTCACTCCTCAGTCCATGTAGTCTGTGTGTGGAAACTAAACTGCAAAAAAGCCTGTTTTGATTTCATCAGTAATAGTAACAGTTTTGTGATGTCACAAAAATGAATGTATTTGCATATATCCATCTATTCAGCCTACAGCAGTTTAGCCCTGCCAATTTATACCAAAGTTACAAAGAAATGTTCCAGTCTGGACTGCTTTTCTAATGAGATACAATACAGGGCAGCCAATCAGAACAGATCTCATGTCCAGTCTTATATGTAAAGGGCTGGTGTGGTTGCAGGTTTTCATTCTAGCAAAGCAGGAGCTCCCCTGATCAGTGGTTTGAAGACTGACTAACTGATTAAAAAGGTATAATCAGGTGAGCTCCCGCTTGTTTGGAATGAAAACCTGCAGCCACACTGCCCTTTACACTGATAAGATTGAACACCCCTTTTCTACTGGATTAGGAGAGGTCAAAAACTGGTCAAGCAAAAAATGAATAGCCACTGTTTTGGTACATATGATATGAGCCCTTTGTTCTTGGCTTGAGTTAACTTAATTAACTAATTTAGTCAATCTGTCTGGTTTAGAAATCTCAGTGAAACAGAATGTTCTTCTGGGCCATCTCCTCTCCAGGCCATGCTCTGATTCACCCAGTGGCTTGACCTTGAAAATGCACTCAGATTATTAAAATTTTTGTCATTAGCATTGCCTGAAACTCCATTTATGAGCCAGCACCCAGCATTGCCGTCACACATGACTTATTTGTTTGTATGTTTTTTGTTTTGGAGCCTGTTATTAATAGGCCCAACACACTTATAAATAACACGTTCATAATCCACAGCTAAAGAACTGGCACTCCGTGCTCACAGTGAGATATCCGCAGAACTATTTAAACCACAAAAGCTTAATTTATTACGTAATGCCCGCTGGGCAATGTGCTATAAGATTATGTTTCGACATGCTTTGAATTACGTCTCAAGTCAGGAGGTTTAATTTCCTGAATTTCAGGACGTCATTGTGCTCTGCTAGATATGATCTCATTCTCACATGATAAAATCAACATTTTAATTTACAGTGATTTCACTGCGCACACTCATTCTCCATCTCTCCCTCTCTCTCACTCTTCATCTCTTGCTCTCTCTTCTCTCTCAGTATGGAAGAGAGAGCAGCCCTGAGGCTTCGGAGAACAATGGAAAGAAGAAAAAGAAAACTAAGGACTTAGACGAGCTGAAGAAAGAGGTGGCTTTGGTAAGGAAACTCAGCCTGTGTGTGTTTTTTTCTGCCTTTTTTTTTCCACGCACATGCATGTGCTCTGTATGACTGCAGTACTAATTGGACAGGATAGTGGATCTCAACAAAAACCTCTCTGTGTGTTTGTTGCTGCAGGATGACCATAAGATATCTCTGGAAGAGTTGTCAGCTCGCTATAAAGTGGACCTGTATAAAGTAAGAAGCACCACATCCTCAACCTGCAACATTTACACCTTTCACACTAACAGTTAGCCTAAAGCAGTGCTTACCAGTTCTAGTTCTGTTTTTTCTGCTTTATCACTCTCACTTTTCAGTAGTGGGGGACCCTCAGACCTTCAGAGAGGGAACTAAAAGAAAAGAAAGCATGTCTACAAATGTACTTGCACTCTAGTACTACTCTTATTTTAGTGTTAAGTTTTGATTGGAAACAAAAGTGTTCAAATTTGATAAAGTCAGGATTTTTGTCTCTATGGTATCTAGGTTAATATAGCCAAGCTAGCTTTCTCATTGGTTAGGCCTTCAGGATTTGGACTCAAGGCCTTACATATTAAATTAACAACCAACATGATTAGAAAGTTACAAGCGAATCAAACAATTGCGTTTTGATTTTCGATAGGTGGGATTAATATTGAGGGAAAAATGTCACTGTAGGCCTCCTGGAAGTCCTATATACCTCATAGACTGTGAGTACTAGAGGTAGCCTAACCAAATTTCAGTCAGTTGCCAGAAATAGAAAACTGTGCCGGCAGCTCTATGACAGAGCTCTTTATTGAAAGAGTCACTGTAAAACTAAAACATACAAGATAAAATATGTGTTATTGTTATACTCCTACAAGCTTCAAATGACTATATGGAATGTTTTTTTCAACCATGCAAGTTTCATTCAGGCCCAAAAATATTCATACGTACCAGCATTAGCTTAGCATTAACATACTACTAGAAATCTCATAAGGGTGCTAGCAGAAATAAGCATTTTTATTTTTTGTCTTATACAGTTGTTTTATTTTGACCAAGATTTGACATTTATGCCCTGAATTGAAGGCTTAACTCTAATAGTCACGGTACACCACTAATCAGGCAGTAATAAAGCTGAATCTGTGATTAGTAACTAGTTACATTTACTCAGTTCCAAATCACTGCTGTCAGAACAAAACACTGTCTCTCCAAAGTGGCAACTTTGCAGGAGTTTCTAAATTATGCAAAAATGTAAAAAACAACAAAAAAAGGCTTTAGCGCAACAGCGATGATATATTTAATCATATGGGTGAGTGGAGTACCTGCACCCACAGTTTTCAAATTTTTTATTTGAAAATTGACTTTCAGTGTAAGTAACTGCTTGAGCATTAGTTTAAAGTCAACCTAAAATCTAAATTGACATTTGTATGGTATTAGTTCATGTTCTTGGTCAGATCAAGCACTATTCTTCATTCCATATCATGGCATAATTCTTGTTTTTGTGTAATTTTTGATTGAAGTGTAGTGACTTTTACCCTCCTATGAAGCACTTTCTGATTTCTGGTTGCGTCACCGTGCACCAGCAGGCAGAGAAAAATTATGTTAACCAATAATATCATGTTTCACCTCCCCCTCAAAGCCCTGCATATCCTCAAGCAAAACGCTCAGCTAGCTTAGAGACCTTCCCTAATTACACTCAGAAATAAGGCTGCGCTAATGACCATATTTTTATTGTTATCACAATAGGACTGTCCACATGGATCAAATTACATTACACCTGCCCAACTTGAGAGTGACTTTATCTGATTGGTGGGAATGTAGCGATAGGAGCAGTGTCTAATGTTAGCACAGTGATGTGCTCTCGGAAACCTCGGCCTCCCGCAGTGGTTTAGAGCGGCTCATTTAACTACTCTGCTGCAGGGCCAGTTTCAAACTCACACACATGCACAGCTAAACAACTACTCTATTCTGAACCAATTAACCTGCAGAATTACTTCAAACGTGATGATGATTCTCCAGTGTAGTGTGTAAAATGCATGAAGCAGTAATGGTCACTTTTACAACAAATCTGCATCACCATAAGGAGCTTTTTTAAGAAATGAAATATATGTTTTATTGCTTTTTATAGGCCTAAATAGAGTTGTTTAAGGGAAGGCGACAAAAAATGTGCTTGCAATTGTGAATATAAGTTGCTATTAGTGTTTCTTTATATGTCACAGCTTTAATGAACATTGCATTTTATGTCGTTATCATGTAGCCCTACTGAGAAATATGTCATGAAATATTAGCTTCCCAAAAAAATCAATTGATGTTTATGTAGCACCCCCCCCCAATTTTGCTCCCGCTACTTCCACATGAATATAGAAGTACATTTGTAAGGAAATGAATTTAGTTTTTACTCAGTTCCATTTTAGTCCTAGTGCCCTTTTGGGTTTAAACTGCTTTGCTGTTGCTAATACCTCTCACTGTGGAGCAATAGCATTTATTTTAGACCAAAGGTACCACAGAAAGATCAGAATAGAGCCTAATAATCCTCAGTTTCAATAGACGCTGAATATACTAAGAGGTTCCACTGCAGTTCTATAGACTACTCAGAACTTGAGAAGTTTTTTGACCTGCTACTATTTGCTCCAACTCAACTCGCTTTTTGGGAAGCTACTGTTTCTTCTACTTTAGCTACTATTTCATTAAAGTAATAGTACTTTTTCAGTACGGAATTGGGCTCCTCTACTCATTTTTTTCTACTGTGTGAACAGATAAAAATGTGCAAAACATAAAGGACAATAATAATCTAAATTGTAGTTTAAATCATGAAATGCTAACCATGCAATTGCAAGCTAACCAAAAAATTTTATAGTAATTACAGGAACAAGTGTTTCCTCATCACCTGTCATACATTTGCTCCTCCCTTCTTCAGGGTTTGACCAATAAGAAGGCAGCGGAGATCCTGGCACGGGATGGCCCAAATGCTCTGACCCCACCCCCCACCACCCCGGAGTGGGTGAAGTTCTGTAAGCAGTTGTTTGGAGGCTTCTCCATCCTGCTGTGGATTGGAGCCATCCTCTGCTTCCTTGCTTACAGCATACAGGCTGCGACTGAGGATGAACCGGCCAATGACAATGTGAGTGCATTTCTAAACTAACCAATAAGAAGCAGGCACTAATGTGAGTGCAGTTTTATTAAATTAAACAATATGACTATCACCCTGATCCAGTAAGAATTTGAAGGCAGCTCTTATGTAGACTCTACACTAAACGCATAAAATGCTATTCTGTATTAGCCAATGAAAGCAGTCAACTAAAATGCTTAAAGGGATATTTTCGTTTAATCTCTGCTGCATTTGTAATGTTGATTACCACAGACAAATATTTTGATGTATTTCCCTGTACTGATTTTAAACTAATTTCTAAGTCTTTAGTTGTCTTCAAATACTTCAAATGCTGGAGCAATACAGAAAAAAATAAAAATAAAAAATAAGATGAAAATTCCACCCATGAGTCTTTCTGCTGGAAAACTAGTCACATCTTTAAAGAATTAATAATACAGGTTTGTTTGTGGCCAGAATTCAGCATCTGCCCAATGGTTTCTATTAGAAGGGTGTTTTGAGTCCAAGAGTTTTGTTTTTTTCTAAGTACACGGAAACATGTTGAAATGGTTGTCAGTGGAATATTCCTTTAAAACACCAGCCAGTGAAGATGGGAATGGGGCTTCGCCTAGCCAGTGGTAGATTTTATGTAATCAGTAACGCCAAAGCAGCCTGACTTCAAAAGACACCAAGCATCTGTTAACTTTAAATGAAATTCAAAAAATATTTAGTGATCTGGCCACCATCACAATCAACCAATTGCAAACATGCCTAATAAAAATATGAGCAACATTAACCAACTGGTGACTGTCTGTCTGTCTGTCTGTCTGTCTGTCTGTCTCTCTCTCTGTGGTGCAGTTGTATCTGGGAGTAGTCCTGGCTGCAGTGGTCATCATCACTGGCTGCTTCTCCTATTATCAAGAGGCCAAGAGCTCACGCATCATGGACTCTTTCAAGAACATGGTGCCGCAGGTGAGTGTGCCAGGCATGGTGCTTTCCTGCTAAAGATATTTCCACTTCCTTGCTGTATCAGAAAAACTCTCCATTCCAAGTCCTGATCTGAGCAATTCACTTTCAAAAAGAGCACCACTGGTCACTTCTTTTTTTAAATTAGAATAATGCATAATGCGCAACTTACTTAGGCGTGCAAATGAGATCCATGATGTAAATAAGGCGTGGGTATGAGATAATGAAGTCATAGCCATGACTAAGTAAGTGGGTATGAAATAATTAAGTCGTAGGCATGAATTAGTAAGGCGTATATTTGAGATAATTAAGTCATAGTCATGACTTAGTGAGGCATGGGTGTAAGACAATTAGGTTGTAGCCACAACTCAGGATGGCATAGATATGAGATAATTACATCATAGCCATGATTTAGAAAGGCACAGATATGAAATAATAAAGTTGTAGTTACGAGTAATTTATAGATATGAGATAATTAAGTTGTAGTTACGAGTAATTTATAGATATGAGATAATAAAGTTGTATTTACGAGTAATTTATAGATATGAGATAATTAAGTTGTAGTTACGAGTAAGGCATAGATATGAGATAATTAAGGTCAAGCTATGAGAAAGGCATAGATATGAGATTATTAAGTTGTAGTTACGAGTAATTTATAGATATGAGATAATTAAGTTATGACTATGACCTACTGAGGCATGCAGGTGCAAGATAATTGAATCATAGCCATGAATTACTAAGGCATGGCTATGAAATAATAAGCGTGGCCTGACTTAGTAAGGCACAGATCTGCATCTTGTACATGTCCCAGTGCATCACTGGACCACCATATCAAATTTGGGGTGCATTCAAAAAGCTAAATGTGCTGCATATATTGTTTATTATATGTTCAGAAATTTGTAGACACATGTTCAGGTAGTTTTTCTTTTATAATCAAGGGTATTAAAAGGAAGTTTGTCTCCCTTTGCTGCAGTACCAGCCTCTACTCTTCTGGTAAGGCTTTACACTAATACTGGAACTTGCTGTGAGGATTTGATTGCATTGAGTCACAAAAGCATTAGTGAGGTCAGATACTAATATTGTATGATTAGTTCTGGATCACAAACAAATGGAGCTCTATCACTCCAGAGAACACAGTTCTACTACTCCACAGCCCACTGCTGATGGGCTTTATGATGACCTTAGGCTCATGTGCTGCTGCTCTGGACTATTCCATCCTATTGGCAATGCTTTTCTATGATTATACAAGCTGTGATTACAAGAGGTGTCTGAATGTTTTTGGACATAGAGTGTAACTACGCTATCCTGTTCTCCTCCTGATTCTTGGTTTCTCATGCTTTTAGGGAGTCTGCCCTCTCTTCAGGGCTAGGGGTCTGGCCCTGGATTTCTGTAAAACTGTTTTGTGACAATGTTGTAAAAAAAAGCACTCTATAAATAATGTTGAACTGAGTTGAATGCAGGTCAGTAGTTGAAGGTCAAGGACACATGAACACCACAGCTTGTTTTTTGGCGGTGATAGACCTATGTGTCACCCCATTTTCTGTCGTTTAGCTAGGTTCATGACTTGAGTTGAGTAATGGAATGGATGTATTAGGATTTCATAATAAATAAATAATACCCTCAGTCCGCTATGCTAGCAGAGGGGAAAAAAAGAAGAGTAATAGGATTAGAAACGTTTGAAAAGTGAGGTGATTGCTTGTCGGATTAAATTCAAACGTTTTAAGAGGAAAAAAAGCACTGGATTAAATGCATTTTTGAGCAGCACTTTCTTTACTGCCAGAGAATTTCTAAAAGAAACTCAACCATGACACAGTAACGCTAATTGGTCTGAGCAGCTATTTTGTTTTAAATGCCAGTATATGTCATATCAGTGGAAAGTAATTGAAAAGTGGAAATGTATATAGGGCTCTTGCATTTGCTTCTACTATTCTTCATTTTTATAATGCAAAGAGAAATGTATATATACACAGTGCTGCGCAAAGGGCAAAGGCCATGCTTCATTTATCTAATTTCCAGTCAAAACAGCCATTAAATACAAATGATTATTTCATTTCACTGTCAAGGAAAAGAAAGAAAGCATCTATTTAACAGATAATTTCGCAGAAGCCTCAAAATCTAAATATAATATATTGTTTTAGTATTTATTGTGCTATTATAGCAGATGTGCCTTCAGTTTTTCAAAGAAATCTGCAAGAATATTTTTCCACATCTTTACTTCTCACAATGCAAGTAATCCCAAACACATTCAGTGATGTTGAGGTTTGGACTCTGGGGTGGTCAGTCCATTGTTCTGAGAACTCCAGCAACATTTTCTTCTTCTCAGTAACCACTTCTTAACAGCATCTTTTCAGACCCAAAGAGTTCTTTCTTCTTCTCATGATGGAAGGACTTTTTCTGATCTGAAGGAAGAGCGGAGTTTAATCTTCTGTCTCAAAGACAGAAGCTTGAAGTACTGTTTATCTGATGGTGACAGCTTTGATGAGCTACCAGCCATGCTAGAAAAAACAGTATGGCATAGGTTTTAGATGATGGCATGCTGGTCCACCAGTCTGACCATGCTGGATGACCTGCTAAACCAGCACCAGACCAGCATGAGACCAGCATAAGTTTCTTTTAATCATTTTTCCAGTTCCAGTTTAGGAAACTCCCTTTCCTTTTTCCTTTCCTTTGACCTTCCCCTTATGCAAGTGGATTATCTCATATCTAATATACTCAGAAAAATCTCCTGAAAAAAGAATAAATTGCACTTAATAACTGTTTTGACTGGACATTAAAAAAATGAAATAGTATATGTATTTATTTATTACACTATCTGGTCAAGTATCATTTCCTCTTTCTTGATTTTTTGGAAGCAAAGTCATCAATGATTGTCTATTAACTTTTATTTAGAGTTATGTTTTTCCTTCCCCTGTAAAGTTACTCTTTTGGAGATGAGGTAACGATATATAGACTATCTATGCTTGTGGCTTGGGTGACTGGTTCTACCGCTTATGGCAAGAAGAAGTCCTGAACTGGGAAAACGTATTTGTGCTACTAATGTGATGAAGCATAAGGAGAAAAAGACTCAAGCAGTGCTGAGCACTTTTAGTTTATTTCAGTTGAAGCTAATGTTACTGAGAAAAGTACAGACCTGCAAAAACAAAATCTAGCCATATATTTACCCCTCCAGGTCACAAAACACAAGCTGTTTTTAGAATCATAACTTAGTAAAGTGTTTGCCAAAGTAAAGTTAGCTAGCTGGCTTTCAAACAGTATTGGCATGTATGCTAAACCAAGTGCTCACTCAAGATAAAATTGTAAGCTTTGCTTGGCTGCACACATGATTTTTTGTAATTATGTGAGTAAGTGTGCACAAGTGTGCAGTTGTCAATATAACCTAGTGCTCCCAGATAGCGAACATACATCGGTCCGCTGGCTTGATGAGGTGGGCACCCTGCTGACTCTAGGCTCGCAGACCACCCAAATTACTTACCAGAATGGGTATGACTAGTTTTAAATCTTCTCAAACAGATTTTAAATGCACAGTCTTTTTTTTAGAAAATATACTAAGGAAAATAAAATACATACAATTGAGAGGGAAAAAATAATGACTAGCCCAAATAAGCTGACAGTGTGCTAACGCTGAGCAAAACGCTGAGCAAAAAGCCAGAGGGCCAGCAGTGCTATCTGGGTTAACTAACTGTTTACTTCCCTGCTGGAAAAAATCAAAGAAACCATTAAAAGTTTCTGTTGGTTCCTGGTGGTGTTTAGTCACTACATGGTATTTTGTGTTTTCCTGAAGGGTTGCTATCACAGAATCTAGGATTCTACTGGTTTATTCACAGAATCTAGGATTCTAATGAAAAGGATTCAACAACATGTGTTGTGAGACTAATTAAAGATTAATGTAGTGTTTTTCTAAAGATCTAAAGGTGTCCTACAGGAAAATCGGTCTCTATTGGTAACTATTAAGCCAATTCCCATTGGAAAGCAAAGCCATTAGGTTTTAATCCTGATGGTTCTAATTGTCTTTTTTCAGCAGGTTGTGTCTTATTGTCTCCCCACTCCCTTCTGTCTCTCTCTGTCTCTTTTTTTACCCTCCTTTCAGCAAGCCATGGTGATCCGTGAGGGTGAGAAGAGGCAGATCAATGCAGAGGATGTGGTCCTGGGAGATCTGGTGGAGATAAAGGGAGGTGACCGCATCCCAGCTGACCTGCGCATCATCTCTTCCAGCGGCTGCAAGGTACAAGGCAAAGAACAGAGAGTGAGAGAGAAATAGAGAGAGGGGGAGAGAGAGAGAGAGAGAGAGAGAGAGAGAGTCTGAGTGAGAGAAATGTAGCCAGTGCAAGAAAGACAGCAAAGTGAGGAAGTTCTCACCATCAGTGATCAAAGTGACATGATCTCTACTGTACTATTGTCCAAAGTTCCTCCCTCGTGAAAAAGAAGCATACTTATGTACATCTTATGTATAATATATTTACAATATTATGTGCAATAGTATATTTGAAGTTTATAGAGCAGTGGCCTCCAATCCTGGTCCTGAGAGCTAACTTCCTGCAGAGTTTAGTTTCCACTTGTATCCAATAAACTGCTCTGCCCCTTACTTAGCTCTAATACATCTGATCCAGCCAATCAGGGACTCGGGAAGAGGTTGATTAGCTGGAGCAGTTGTGGCTAATTGTGGTTGGAATTGGGTTCTGCAAGAAGGTAGCTATCAAGGACCAGGGCTAAAGACCACTGATAGAGAGAACTCTAAAAGTACATTTTTCTTATATGTATTTTATGGAAATATACCTAAAATACATTACAAAAAGTACATTTTCAAGGTATTATATTTTATTATTGAATTATATTTTAATTTGTAAAGGAAATACAGTTGAGTAAATGTATTAACATACTGAAGCATATGTAAACAAAATAAATATCTGGTATATCTGATTGTCATCAAATTAAGCATATTATTTAGGAAGTATATCATAAAGCAATGACTTTAAAAGTAAAGGCTTTAGTTCATTTTAGTTGCATTTTAGCTGCAATATTACTCAAACTAAGTAGCAATCAAACATCGGTACACCCAAGTGTACACATTTAAAATACAGTTCAAGTGTAGTAGAATTTGTGTGTTTATTGTGTGAGTTGCTTAAGTTTACGTCATTTCGACACATGTTGTTGCAGTGTAGCACAGAAAAGGCATAGAAGATGTATTTCAGTGTTACTTTCATATAATCTTTAAGCAAACTGTGTTTATTTATTTCAATGTATATCTTTAATTATGTTTTATAAAAGTGCACTTAAATACATGTTTTATTTGTTGAAAGTATTTAAGTTTGTTTAGTGATATTGAAATATAATTTAAAATGCATTTTAGTTGCAGAATAATAACTCAGATTATTTACAAATTACAAAATCTACTTTAAATACTTAAAATAATACATGTAGCATTTTAAAAGTATGTTTAAAGTGTAGACATTAAAAATATGTACTTCTCATATAAAATACACTTTTGAAAGTACACTTTAAATGCAATTTCTGTCACACAGGGCCTCCTCCACAGGGCCTGTGATGCAATTACAAATTAATTTTACACGAAAGTTAGAAAAAAAACACCATACTTTTTCAGCGGGGGAAAAATAATCTTTCTATCAGCACGATTAGATTTACAGTCTCTTGTAATAATATAAGGGACAACAACAGAAGCAAGGCATCAAAGTAATTTTTCTGACCTTTATTTAATGCAGGGCAGTTGGCTTCGGTTCCTTTAATACCATGCATACGCTATGTCTAATAGCTACCGCCAAGACTGGTCACTGCTCTTTCATCCTTCGCTTGTGATGTTAGAAATTGAGTTCTTTTTATGTTTATGGTATTGATTTTGGAGAGATGTAGTTTGTGGATTGACAGAGATGAAGAAGGGGTGAGAGGGTGGATTTGATACAGTTCTTCTACTCTTGGTCATGTAAACACATCAGCCTTCTGACTTCAGAGTCACAAGCTGAGACTGGATGGATAGATAGATAGACAGACAGACAATCAGACAGACAGACAGAGTACTTAGTTACACCTGTACTTCTGAAAAGAAAAAAGAAGAGTAATTGGATTGGATTTGAAAAGTGAGGTGTCTGTTTTTACTGTGGAACATAGACTTTACACAGCAGTGCGTACTGTAGACTAATACAGGGTTTTCAGTGCATTCTGCTTTTTTATTCTGTTCTAAAGTGACACCTGAGCTGGGTAATCATGGCTATTGTACACCAATTATCAGGCTCAGCTGTGTCAGAAAATGAAACACAGCAAAACTGTGGACTGTGGATTGAAATTTCCACATCAAAATTGCCTGAATGAACATGCACAGAAGTGAAAGTAACTATTCCCTTTATACTGAGTACTAAGAACTTCCATGCAAATGAATACTGGGGCAACTTTGTAATTAAAATATGACCAGCACCATATAAACATGCGTTTGGCTAATATCCTTTCCATACAGAAGCCTCTTTTCACCAGTTTTTTTCAGGTTCTGTGAGGCAAGATTTTGACTATTCAGAATAATGGCCAAGTCAAAATATTGAGTAAATTGCAGCAGTGATTTTTAATGCCAAAATAGGGTTTGTGATGCTGCAAAACATTAAAAGTACATCTGCCCATTACTGTCATAGTTTCCAGGGATTACAAAATCCAAGAACATTTAAGACTTCTGAACAAATATTTAAAAGAATGCATAGTCTAATCACGCTAATGTGGCTAATAGTGAAAGGAAACTGGTAGTCACCAGTTAGCAGTACGTTATTAACATAAGGCTAATTAGCTATCTGCTTTCAGTCATTATTAGTAATATTATTATTTTTGACTGGAGAACCACTTTATATATTCTTATATATATAACTGAGCAGGGTTGCATCAGTTGATTGAAGGCTAACTGAATTGAATCAAATTAATTAAATCAAAATGAACTAAGCTGCATTAAACTGAATTTATTTATAAGTAAATTGAGTAAAATAAACATTTGACGATGAGAACATGTCAAAAAGTTCTAGTTTTCTAGTGAGACGTAATTGTCAGTGTTGTGAACTGTAATGCCTAACTGCTTATTTTGTACTGACGTAATGCTGATGTTGTCCAGGTACTTTAAAAATTGTTCTTTATGAAATGCCCTTTTTGTGTTTGAAAAAGATTCCATATAAATGAACACTCATTCTTTCCTTTCAGGTGGACAACTCCTCTCTGACTGGGGAGTCTGAACCTCAAACCCGCTCTCCAGACTTCACCCACGAAAACCCTCTCGAGACCAGAAACATCGGCTTCTTCTCCACCAACTGCGTGGAGGGTTAGATTCATTCATTCATTCATTCATTACCAGAAACACTGCCAGAAGCAACTTCTGCACTTCCTGACTCCATCGCTCCTCCCACACTCATTTACACACCCTTTCAGTTACCTGTTCATTCGTTTCTCAGCCTAAAGTAGCTATATTGTTGTAATAAATGTTGAAACACAAAGTGTTTGACATATGTACCAGTATGTAAGTACATACACTGTAGGCCAAAAAAAAAAAAACAGGGATTTTTTAATGTTACAAAAATATTTTACAAATTTGCTAACCGCTAACACAACACATTTATTGACATCTAGATACGAGACATCGCTTATCATTTTGGTAACCATATAAACAGGTTAGTATGCTCAGCCGCAAGCAGTCACAAATGACACGGCAGAGCATCCCAAATGCAGCTCAGATGCGGCATGTAGAGAATAGACCTTTAACAAAATGCAGTGAAAATAAAAAAAAACAATAAAAATGACACAAAACACTAATTAACAACATTAAAATGCATATTCTACAAATCACGGCCACTGTAAAATTAAAATACAACTTAAACATTTTGTGCTACACGCACATTTTCCAGTAAAGCTACAGGTTTTAAAATTATTACCAAATTAGAAGTCAGAAAACTGCTATGAGTAAACAAATGAAACAAGCAAAGTAAAATAACCGATTTGATTGTTTATCCATTTCTAAAAAGGATGTCTATGGAACTTGATTACTAGTAGGGAACAGAGGTAGTATGTCAAAGTCTTTGTTGATAAAAAGGCCTTCCATTGGCCAGTTTTTACAGTCTTTACAAACTACTAATTAACACACCTGATTCAGTTTATCAAACCTTAAGCCCCATCAGTTGGAAACTCCTACTCAGAAAGTCAACTCTGAGTTCAGTGTATGAGTTCATATCAAGATGGCTGTTTACACCATCAACAGTATTAAAATACCACTTCTCTACTTTTAACTGAGATTGTAGTAGTATTTCATGGGCATCCATAATTTCTGATTTTTACTTTTCCACATCATTTGAGCACAGCAGCTCCCCTTTAGATCATGATAAATGGAAATGATCAGAAATTACTTTAAATGAAATTCTCATTCAATTGACTTACTCTACAGTAATGAACTTTTTTGCTTTGTCCTGTAGATTTACCATTTTGGAGACTTAGTTTTTTTGGACAGCAACAGTTTTCTTTAGATCAGGCACAGCTGTTGGTTATGTCTATGACATTGACCATAAAGTGTGCTGTTTTACGAAGGTAAAAAGTAATGAACATTAAAGACATCCTCACTTTTTAGCTCAAATGCATGGAAATCAAAAATTCTGAGCCATCACTTCCAAATGAAGATTGTGCTCATGACCAAGTAGAAACTGGGAGTTTCTGACCATTAAGTCAGAAGTTTTTAAGTTTTAGGATTTAGGTTTTAAGTCACCAGGTGCAAAACTAATGAAGAACCATTTATCTGTATAAAATTGCCAAAATAATGTTTTTATGTTAATAAACATATTAATCATAAGTTATACCTTTAAAAAAAATGTAAATGTAAAAAGTTCTGTAACGTACATGTGTGTGTGTTTGAGAGTGCATACTTGTTTCTCTGGGCGTGCAGGCACGGCTCGCGGCATCGTGATTGCAACAGGTGATCATACAGTTATGGGACGTATAGCAACTCTGGCCTCGGGGCTGGAGGTTGGTCAGACACCCATTAACATTGAGATCGAGCACTTCATCCACATCATCACCGGCGTGGCCGTCTTCCTGGGCGTCTCTTTCTTCATCCTCTCCCTCATCCTCGGATACACCTGGCTCGAGGCCGTCATCTTCCTCATTGGCATCATTGTCGCCAACGTCCCTGAAGGGCTCCTGGCTACAGTCACGGTGAGTGTTATATGTGCTCCTACACTGGAGACACTTCACTTCTTATGACATTTTTCTTGTAATCTGACAGAAAAAAGGTACTATACAGGTATGTTTGTAGCCCCCCAAGGTACGAACAATGTAATGTGCCCCTTAGTGGTACAAAACAGTCTTTAAGGTCCAATTGTGTACCTTAAATGAGTTTTAAAGATATACTGTATTTAATTTCCCAGTGAAAGGATGCATATTTGTAGCTATTCATGACTTAGTTTTTTAAAATATAGAAAGAAAATATATATAAAAAAATTGCAATGGAGTATAGTACACTTACATTCCAAGACTAAAGGTAAAGACACAGTGACAACCTGTTTGACTCCAATGGATTAAGAGAGGTTGGAAAATGGTGATGTAAGAACTAATCATGACTGTTTTTAGTTCAAAACCACATATACTTAATAAGCAAACTGACAATAAACTTGCCCATGTATAAAAAGAATTAGAAAAGGTCTGAACATTTGTTGGCAGTGTACATTCGAATGCAAAAGTTTGGGCACCTCCGGTCAAGTTTCTAGATTTCTTTTCTTGAAATTCTACTTACTTTTTTTCTCCAAGCATACTCTTGGTAATTATAGTCAAAGAGTTCAGTTTTTACTTCATCAGTCCACAGCACTTGATTCCTAAATGGCTCTGGCTTATCTATATGCTGAATTGCATACCTCAGATGTTGGTGGTGCTTCTCCAACAACAAAGCACAGTGGGCCAGTGCATCACTATTCCCACACAAAGCCAAATGTTTCTGTAGGACCTTTGCAGTGATGTGGGGGTTTTGCTTGGTCTCTTGGTCTTTCAGATCTTGTCTTGACTTTGACAGTTCTCCTGCTCTTGCATTTTTTAATGACATTTCTTCATCAACAGTGAAAATTACGACCAGAAAGTGTTTGGAAATCTTTTCTAGTCTTCTCTTGCTTTGAAAGAGTGTTTAGTTTCAGATCCTCAGTCAGCCTCTTAGATGAGCACATTGGTTGTTGCATGCATGCTCAACAACCTGAGAGATTGGAAGGCTCTCATAATTTATAACACTCTAGAATTATTTACTCCTGACCTGGATTAAAAAAACCTCTGAGACTTTACAAAAAAAAAATCAAAAAAATCAACTAGTGCATCAATGAGGTGCCAAAACTTTTGCACACACCACATTTTATTTTACTTTTTTCAGCAAATTGAGCAAATAAATGGTAATCGTTCACTAAAGTTTGTAGGAGTATTTGTAGGAGGTTTATTTGTAGGAGGTTAGTGCCATGCAGATGTTGTGTTAACTACTTTTTGCTCAGAAGATCAACAAAAAACGTAATTTGATCAGGGATGTTTAAACTTTGTGCACATACACATGTAGAGGAACACATATACACACAGACACACGTACTCTCTCTCACACACTCACACACATATACACAGTGGCTGCTGGCCACTGTCACCATGAAGAACAGTCTTTGAAATTCTCTTTCATTCTCTCTGCCTGATGTCTACAGGCTCTGTAATGTCTACCTCTCTCTATTTCCTTCTGGTTTCCCCCTCACTCTCTCTCTCTCTGGTTCTCTCTCTCTGTCTGCCGCTGTCTCTTCTTCTCTGCCCACTGGCTGTCTCGTTTACTCTCTCGCTGCTCCTGTGTTTGTCTTCATGTTTCTTTTCATATTTCAGTATGTCTTCCTTTGTATTCTTCCTCTGCCTCTTGTCATCTCTATTCTCTCTGTCTCTCTCTCTCCGTCTCCTGTGTCTCCAGTGTGTGTGTAAATTGTACACTGTGGTCTGCAGCATGTCCACTGCACTCTCCTCTCCTCTGCGCTCCTCTCCGTCAGTTCCGCAGGCAGCCGAAGCTTCTGTGAATGAAAGGAAAACACTGCTCCCTTCTCTTTCACCCTGTGCAATTCCAGTTTCAATTTTGCTCCTGTCACCCTTCCAAATTTAATTCAGATCTCTTGTGCTTCCACACACTCACTCTCTCTCAATTCAATTCACAGTTCAATTTGAAAAAGCTTTATTGGTGTAGCTTTACTCTAGTACAGCATTTGCTTAAAGATTTTAAAGGGCCCTGATCATGGAAAACGGAATTTTCCACACTTTTTTTTTCAAATAAAGGAGATTGATGTACGTCAATGGAAAGTACTATGCACTCCCCAGTCCATATGGTTCATGTATGGAACCTAAACCTTATAAACAGCCCTTTTTTAATTCAACATGGTTCTGATTAGGGCTGCACGATTGATTGTATTTTTATTGTCATTGCGATTCAGATTTCTGAGACGAATCTACCGATTTTCAAAATTTCTACATAAATGGTTAAGATGTAAACAAAGTCATTTAGAGTGGTTTGATGTGAAATGCTCTGTTCTAGTGGTGGTGATAGGAACCAGACGTCTGAAACTTTTAATGTCTACTTTTAACGTTATTAAAGAAATGGTTGCGAATATGCTACCTGATGCCTGACACGTTGTTTATGATAGTTTTGGGGAAACTTTTTTGGCTTGAAACATATTAAAATCCTTTCATGGTGGATAGCAACATTCAGGATATTCTAAGGCAAAATATTCCTAAAAGAACTCTCAGATTTATCACTATTTTATCACTATTAACATTACAAATAAAACTCAGACATGTTTAGGTTCACTGTTCATTTTGCATAGTAAGTGAAAAGTGATCTGTAAACAAATCTGAGTTGGTAAGTTTCTTTACAATGCAATTTCACATCAAATCACTCTGAATGACTTGAATTATGCTGCAATTTTGAAAAGTCAGTGGAATTCCCCTTTAAGGAATATTACAATGACCAAATTACATTTCTCATGCAGGATGGGAGAGATGTAACTAGATTGGTGGAAACGTTGCTTTATGGGTTGTGCCTAATATTACAGCAGTGGTGCACTTCCCTGAGGAGAGTTTTGAACCATAGTCTTCTGCATGCAGAGTGAGCAACTTAACCACTCTCCTACAGAGCCAGTTAAAAAGTGCATTTTCCCTCAAAACAACTCTATACTTAACAACTAACCTGTGACAATACTTCAGATGTGATGACTTTGCTCAGTTTTTTGTGTTATGTGTTAAATGTATGAAGCAAACATTTTGTAGGCCTAGGATGAGTTGTTTAGGGAATGTGTCGTGTTTTTCTAATAGCCTTACAATCTAATTAATGTGTTTGCAATTGTGATGTAAGTAGCTGTAGTAGATACAGTTTTCACTACTAGAAAAGATTTCACTACTTTTGCACTTTGCACTATACTAAATGGGGCTTTTGGAATGTTATAATTTGTGGTATTTGCCACAGATTATAACAGTCAGAGACACACTATTTTTATCATAATTCATTGCTTCTCATTTCATCTTCTCTTTCTATTCTCCTATTTTCTCCCCTCACACCTGCCCTCTCTCTCTGTCAGGTGTGCCTGACGCTAACAGCGAAGCGTATGGCTCGTAAGAACTGTTTGGTGAAGAATCTGGAGGCTGTAGAGACTCTGGGTTCCACCTCCACAATCTGCTCTGATAAAACCGGCACTCTGACGCAGAACCGCATGACCGTGGCCCACATGTGGTTTGACAACCAGATCCATGAGGCTGACACCACCGAGGACCAGTCAGGTGAGAACATTACTTATGAATGCGATACAGAAAGCCAACGGATCTGAGAGCTAAAAGGTCTACTATACTTCCAAATCTTGTGGGCTTGTGTGCGCATTCAAGTATTTTCTGGCAAATGTCCAAGTATGTTCAGTTTACAAATGCGCAAACTGCAGTGTGCAAGACCACTCAGAATGCACCTCTTCCCCAATACTATATCAAAAAAACTAAAAAAAATAAAAAAACACAAAGGGGAAAAAAGAAAAAAAACATTCTAAACTTGTAAAGGTTAATGTTAAAGGTTGATGTTAAAAATATTTATTTTAAAGTACAACCCCATTTCCAAAAAAGTTGGGATGCTGTGCAACATGTAAATAAAAACAAAATACAATGATGTGCAAATCATTTAAACCCTATATTTCATTGAAAATAGTACAAAGACAACAAATCAAATGTTAACAGTGAGAAATTTTATTGTTTTCTGAAAAATACTTGCCTATTTTGAATTTGATGCCAACAACATGTTCCAAGAACGTTGGGACGGGGGCATATTTACTACTATGTTGCATCACCTCTTCTTTAAACAACACTCCGTAAGTGTTTGGGATCTGAGGAGACCGACTGCTGTAGTTTTGAAAGCGAAATGTTTTCCTGTTCTTGTTTGATACAGGGTTTCAGCTGCTCAGCAGTTTGGGGTCTACTTTTGTCGTACTTCTCGTTTTATAATGTGCCAAATGTTTTCAGTAGGTGACAGGTCTAGACTGCAGGCAGGTAAGTTTAGCACCTGGACTCTTTTAAAACGGAGCAATGTTGTCGTAATACATGCAGGGTGTGGTTTGACATTGTCTTGCTGAAATAATCAAGGCCTTCCCTGAAAAAGACATCGTCTGGATGGTAGCAAATGTTGCCAAAACATGTATGTTTTTCAGCATTAATGGTGTCTTCACAGATGTGCACATCACCCATGCCACATGCACTAATGCTCCCTTATACCATCATGAATACTGGCTTTTGAACTGTGCACTCATAACAAGCTGAGTGGTCTTTAGCCTGTAGGATACAGTGTCTATGATTTCCAAAAAGAATTTCAAGTGTTGATTTGTTGGACCACAGGACACTTTTCCACTTCCCCTCGGTCCATTTTAAATGAGCTCAGGCCCAGAGAAGGTGGCAGTATTTCTGTATCCTGTTTATATTTGGTTTCTTCTTTGCGTTTTAAAGTTTTAACTTGCATTTGTGGATGCAGTGACAAACTGTTTTCACAGAAAGTGTTTTTCAGAAGTGTTTCTGAGCCCATGCAGTGATTTCCACTACAGTATCATGTCTGATTTTTAATGCAGTGCCACCTGTGGGCCCAAAGATCATGGCCAGCAAAAATATTTTGGCCTTGCCCCTTGCACAGACATTTCTCTGGATTCTCTGAATCTGTTAACGACATTATGTACTGTAGATGATGAAAAGCAAAAGTTTTTTGCTATTTTATGTTGAGAAACGTTATTCTTGAATTGTTGCACTGTATGATTGTGCACAGTCTTTCACAGAGTGGTGAACCCCTCCTCATCTTTACTTCTGAAAGACTCTCTTGGATGCTCTTTTTTTACCCAATCATGTTACTGACCTGTTGCCAATCAACCACAAGGTGTTTTTTTTTTTTTGTTTGTTTGTTTCAACTTTACCAGCCTTTTGTTGCTCCCGTCCCAACGTTTTTGAAACACGTTGTTGGCATCCAATTCAAAATGGGCATATATTTTTCAAAAAACAATAAAATTTCTCAGCTTCAATATTTGATATGTTGTCTTTGTACTATTTTCAATGAAATATAGGGTTTAAATGATTTGCACATTATTGTATTTTGTTTTTATTTACACTTTGCACAGAATCCCAACTTGTTTTGGAAATGGGGTTGTAATTTTGGACCAATTCTAAGGTAGATGACAATATATATACACTTAAAAATGATGGTTCTTCAAGGGATCTTTAGTAAAGAAAATGGTTCTAAATAGAACCATGAACACTCAAAGAACACTTTGTATGATAAAAGGGTTCTTTGTATTGTGAAGGGTTCTTTAGATTGATGGAGAATGTGCTGTATATGGTCCTTTTTTGACAAGGGTTCTAAAAAGTACCAAAAGAGTCCTTCTATTGGTACAAGATTGACATCATAACATTTTCAAAATTTTAGCCTTTTCAAAAAACGTCTATATAGAACCATCTACAGCTTCCCTGACCAGTTACATATAGCTGATAGCGAATATGTACTTGCAGTCTAGATGACTTTTGACTAAATCTGGAAATAAAAACATGCGCTTAAGTAGGACCAGAAACCACATGTGTAGACTAAGCCTCAAGGAATATATTCTCTCACTCCATCCACAGATCCACCAGGCACTAGCCTACCTAATTTCACACCTGGGTGTTGTTTAGGTAGCCTGTATACATGTAGTCCTTGGTTTATCTTTGTTCTTTGCAAAGGGGATGTGTTCCTCTGGTTTTTACCCTAAAGACTTTTATACTCCTAGTAGTTTTGTTTTTCTGTTTTTCTCTTTTTTTCCAGAGTAAATTTACGTTAATATATAAATTAGCAATTACAATGACCCAAAAAAGGGCAAATGATTTTAACCATTGGTAAGTGTAGTTTAGGTTCTTTAGGCTACTTCATGAAATGTTTAACCTCAATTTAGCAGAACATCAAACTGATAGCAGAGTCTTTATGTGTAGAAAGCCTGGAGAACTCCAGACTGCACAAAGAATTCTGTAAAGCACAGATGTTGAAATGGCGAAAAGTTTTCTTACAGTGGTGTCGAGTACTTTGTTCATTGATGAGATCATGAACTTGGAAGTGTACAAAGACATTTTGGATGCAGACTTGCAGAAGTCTGACAAGAAACTGTTTAAATAATAATGATCTAAAACACAACAGCCTTTTAAAAAGTCCTTGGAAAGGTCTGTTTAAAATATATGCCACTTGGTTTTTGTTTCTCAAGCTACATCACACAAGTCTGGCATAAATTTCGAGACTTTTTTGTGGCCGCTGTATGTATTTGGGAGATTTACCTAAGCACACTGTTAGTGACTGGATTTTAATACATCTGATCACATCAAGGGTCCTGAACTCCAGTCCTGGCAGACTGATTGGTGATAATTTTTGGGACAGCTTGGGGTTCCCCTATATAAACACACTGACCTAAGCTGAATAATGAGATGTGTTTGAATAGGGAAATCACCCAACTGACCTTCTTGAATTAGAAATTGAGACCGTCATTCTATATATTATTTTTTTTGTATCTTTTACTGTGTATGTAACTCTTCCTGTTTGTGTGTACATACAGTTATTGGCATTCATGGTGTGTGTGTGTGTGTGTGTGTGTGTGTGTGTGTGTGTGTGTATGTGATTCGTCTTGTTTGCAGGCTTTGGGAGCTTTGATAAGAACTCTCCCACCTGGGCTGCTCTGTCACGGGTTGCAGGACTCTGTAACCGTGCTGTCTTCAAGCCTGGACAAGAGAATATCCCTATTCTCAAGGTGAACACAAACACAATAGTCAATAACATATTATAACATAATGTATTCAGTATTCTGTGATTTTCTTTCTCTAATTCATGCTGACTTAATAAAATGTGCAGTTATACTGAGGACATGCTAATGACTATGAATCTGGTGTGTTGGTATGTGTGTGTGTGTGTGTGTATGTAGAGGGACACAGCAGGAGATGCTTCAGAGTCAGCTCTGCTGAAGTGTATCGAGCTCTCCTGTGGGTGTGTGCACACACTTAGACAGAAAAACCCCAAAGTATGTGAGATCCCATTCAACTCAACCAACAAGTACCAGGTATGCACATTCCACATGCATGTAAAAACATGCATATACACATTTGAAAAAGTGGAGCCATATATTTTGTAATGTGTTAGAGAAATGTTCTGCATGTTTTTCTAGGTATCGTTCTTTTGCAGTTATTCTCTGGGTTTATTTGGACAAAGACTCTTAATGTGAAGGCGAGGTTAGTTTGCCTTCAGAAGGATATGGGTCAAAGCAGTCAGGAACTGGGGGTTAATTGGAGCTAAAAGCGAGAAAGTGCAGTGTGAGCTGTTTGTAATGTTTGTAAAGCTGTAAGCCAAAAGTCCTGCTATAGTATGGCGTGGCTCTGGCCGACTACAGCCGTTTATTAAAACACATTGCTTTATGCATGAGCTGCGTGTCTCCTTTAATAGTGCTAAATGCTACATTTGGCATCTGCATAAAAAAGGTTCCACCTCAACAGGAGACATTCAGACTATTTAGTCACTAGCAGCTAAGCTAAGCTACATAGCTCTGAGAAGGGATGGAGCACTGTGTTTGTATAACAGTTGAGGAAGACGATGGTGAGTTTGAGAGCACAACAGTCACCAGGGTGAGTCATACCACCCAGGAGTGCTGTGAGAGCAGTAGCCCAGTAGCAGCCAACTGGGACATCTGGCTAGGGTTTGCTGCTGGCCATACCACCAGCGGCATGGGACTGGACATGCAGCTAGCTGGGACATCTGGCGAGAGTCTGTCCATTGGGGTGAAGTCAGCAGAAAAGTCTGATGGCCTAGCCACACAGAACAGCACAGCCAGCGAACAAACAGTGACCCTGGTAGGGCAAATGTCCATATCAGACTTTTGGCACATTTCCATTCACATTGAAGCAGTCCCATGCACTGCTCTGGTGGACACAGGTGATCTGTCACAGTGGCCCAGCCAGAAGTGGAGGGTTCGAGCACCATCTTGGGTAGGGTATGGCTGACACCGATAGTCAGGTGCAATAAGGTGCATCACTTAGTCTGGGTAGCTGAAGTTCAAGACGTGTATTCTGGGTGTAGACATTTTGAGAAGCAACAGGTGCCAAAGAGAGTGTGACACTGAGTTTCAGAGTTGGCTATGCATTGATGATGAAGCCACCAGATGCCCAGTGCATAATGGAACTTGCTGCATCAGAGCTGATTGGAGCATCTCCGGGGGTGGAGTGCACCGTCAGGCTACGCACAGCATGGCTTTTTGTGGGCGTTGGAGAAAGCAGAGGGTGGCTGAGAGTAGTGCTGCTGCTGCTGCTGCCACCCTGAGTGGCACAGAACTTGACCCTGTGAACTGTGAGAAGTTCTGCTGTGCCCAAGGGGATGAAGTGGAGCTGTTGGTGTGTTGCTGTGACCTGTGCATGGGAAAGAAAAGCCCACCGCAGCAGTTGCATGCTTTGGTCTCTCTAGTCTGGCACACTGATGGAGAGGACGCTGTTGAGTTGGTGTTCAGCTGCTCGCCTACACCAGTCAGATCGAATGACTTTCCAGCAAAGAGAGACCCCTTTTCCCATGCCCATGGGTAAAAGGAGTGGCTTCCTGTTCAGTTTGGGGACTTCGTGGTCCTCAGGGGGCAAGGACTTTTGTTTAGGGAGGGGTAGTGTAGTGTGTTTGGGAAATGTTCTGCATGTTTTCTGGATATTGTTCTCCTGTGTTTATTTTAGCAAATACTCAATGAGAACGCAGGGCTAGTTCGCTTTGTGTGTGCGTGGGAGGCGGGGGGTGGGGGTGGGGGCTGTTAGGCCTTGCTATTCTACGACACGCCTAATGTATAACTTCAATAGCAGTTAACAATACAATACACACACACACACACACACAAACACACACACATATATATATATATATATATATATATATATATATATATATATATATGATAACCCTTGGTTTGGGGAGAAGGGAGGACACAGGTGCTGGAGTATAACAGTATAGCTGAAACTTTTAATGGAGGTACTTAAAGGATTTAGGCTTGGCTTTTTGCCAGGAGAGCAAAGAGGAGAAAAAAATCCAAAACTTTCAGGCCTTTGACTTTTCAGCCACACTTTGCTGGCCTCTGCTTCCGTGAAAACGCTCTCTCTCGGTCTCCAACCAGCTACTGCAGGAGAGAAGCACCTGGGTAGCTGGTAGCAAATGACACACAGGTTAAAAGCATAGCCTAATTACTCACTGGTTCACTGTGACTAGCTCTCCACACCGCAGGTGACACTAGGCCACACCCTCCCCACTGTTACAAAATATACATTATTAACAGCACTATTTTTTTCTTTGTTTGACCATTTAAGCCGTTCACTGTTCAAGCCTGAAGCCCAGCTGATCAAGTGCTGTGACCCTCTCATTTCAAAAAGCCCTCTCATTCAAATACAACTTTTGTTCAATTAATGACTGTCTTGATAAAAGTTATTCCCTACTGCGATTTATAGTGATCAATTATTGTAATCATTTGACAGCCCTAAAATAGACCTTAGTGCAGTAAAATGTAACAAGAATTTCTTGCTTTCAAAAGTTTGGTTCTCCTCTACATCCCCAGCCATTGTATGGATTCATTAATATTTCATCAACAGGACACCTGATTTAATTTAATGAAGCATTCATTAGACAAACCAGAATTTGGATGGCAACCACAAATAATACTGGGCTATGCAGCTACCTATATGTAATATGTCCTATATGTATTATGTATACAGTACCTATATGCATGTAAGAATTTTCTTTGTCTTTTCTGAATCTCCTCATTCAAACACATAAAATGTTCTCTCTTCTCTCTAGCTGTCTATCCACGAGATTGAAGACAGTCCCACAGGGCATCTGCTGGTCATGAAAGGAGCTCCTGAAAGGATTCTGGACAAGTAATCAATATAACTGATCAGAACTGATCTTTGCTTCCCTCTGACTCACCTGGTCAATTATTGGATACTTTTAACTGGATTTGTTTGATGGCAGATCTGTATCATTAAAGAAAACTAAACTATGCTTTTTTATCAGTATCTTTGACAAATGTAGATCAATAATTGTGATTACAGCTGATCATTTGACCTAAATAACTCTGATCTCTCTTGATTGATAAGTTTATATGCTGTTATTATTGCAAGGCAAGTGAAAGTGACTTGACAATTGTGATTATTGGTAATCGGTAACTGTTGCTACTGGTGATGGATCATGCAGGTGCAGTACCATAATGATCAACGGTGAGGAGCTTCCTCTGGATGATGACTGGAAAGATGCATTCCAGGGTGCCTACATGGAGCTGGGCGGTCTGGGTGAGAGAGTGTTGGGTAAGAATATGGCTACATTATTTAGCATAAATAGATAATTTGTTCTAAACAAATCAAATGCAGTAATGAATAGGTAATGCAGTATTCTTGACTGCACAAATCTATCTAAACCTTTGATGTGTACACAACAACTTGCAGCATACCTTCTCTTTAGATGCTATGACAGCCACCTCAGCATCCACCAAAAACTCAGCTTGCTTATCAGTCCTTTACTCCTCTAGCCTCATAGTTCTATACCAGCTCTACTGCTAACCTGACATAAATATAGCTTTATTACTCTCCAGTATATAGTCCTATAGTTCTGTATCAACTGTCCTGCTAACCAGACCTAAACACAGCTTTATTAATCTCCAAAATATAATTCCATAGTTCTACACCAGCTGTACTGAAATTCATAAAGTCTATAGTCTGCAAACTTGTAAGCTACTTGCTGAAAGATGCTTGTTCAGAGATTCATTGTTCTGTATTATAATACGATTTCACTTTTATGCAAATCCGAGTCAAGTCGTAAGTCTTTTGTTGTGAACTCTAGCTAAGCCACAAATCAATATTAACAATTATGTTAAACCTGCTATATTATTTATACAGAATGCACTACAAAGCACACTGTACAGGGTGTACATTCTTGTGTTATGGCCCTAGTTTTAGCCTTCTGTCTGGGACAGCCTTAGCTGTATGCTTAAACATTGAGTTGTGAGTCGGTTAAGCATGAGTCAGAGGCCAGTTGTAAGTCAGTTAAGGGTGAGTCAAAGTTGAGATGTAAGTCAGTTAAGGGCGAGTCTAAGTCGAGATGTGAGTCAGATAAGGTCGAGTCAGAGTCGAGATGTGAGTCAGTTAAGGATGAGTTGGGGTTGTTCTGCAAACCAGTTAAGGGGTAGTCTGCATTGAGTTGTAAGTCATTTAAGGGAGAGTCATAGGCAAGTTGTGAATCAGTTAAGGGCGAGTCAGAATTGAGATGTGAGTCAGTTAAGGATGAGTCAGGGTTGTGCTGCAAACAAGTTAAGGTTCTGCATTGAGTTGTAAGTCATTTAATGGTGAGTCATAGTTGAGTTGTGAGTCAGTTAAGGGCAAGTCCACATTGAGTTGTGAGTCAGTTAAGGGTGAGTGAGAGTCAAATTGCGAGTACGTAAAAGGTGAATCAGAGTATTGTTGCGAGTCAGTTAAGGGTGCGTCTGGGTCGCATAGCAAGTCAGAGTCGTCGCAAGTCATTATGCAACTCATTCAAGTGTCAGTCAAGTTTGACTCAAATCAGAGTTGTTGACTTGTGTCCCCATCTCTAGCCTATGTGGAACATGGGGTGTGAGGAGCACCATGTTGTATTAACCACACACACTTTTGGTTTACACCACACCCACTTTCAGTTCAAATCCAAATATGCATAGAGATATACAGATATACTGATGTTTTGAGTACTAAACTGGTATAAATACACCCCTAATATTAGTGTAAGAAGGTTGTATGAAGGTACTGGGTTGCAATTTCAGCACACTGGGCTTTGGTACAATGTGACTGTACACAATTGCCGTTGACTGAAGTCTGTTTGTGTCTAACACAGATAAAGGAGAAAAGCCCAGATACTAAATCCAGCTTTGTCACATCTGAGATTAATTTATTCACTCAAAGAAAATATCTGATTTTTCTTGCAGGCTTTGACCAGACAGTTACTTTGAGGATGGCCGTCAGCCAGCATCATTGATTTTGCTTTATATTACTTCTGACATTTTCCTCTCATTTCTTTAGTCTGTACTATATTAATTATTTTTATACCTCTGTCACTCTGCATTTGCAGGATTCTGCCACCTGTCCCTGTCTCCCTCCCATTTCCCACGAGGCTTTGCATTTGACTCTGACGATGTCAACTTCCCCATGGATCAGATGTGCTTCCTGGGTCTCATGTCCATGATTGACCCCCCGAGAGCTGCCGTCCCTGATGCTGTGGGCAAGTGTCGTTCTGCCGGTATTAAGGTACTGACTAAATCCAGGCATTAATTTAATTAGATGAGTTATTTATTCACTGTAAAAAATGATTTGATGTTTAACTGCAAGAAGTTGCTAACCTGTTTGTCTTGAAATTTTCATTGAACAGTAAATTAACAAAACAATAATCAGTGTTTTACATCCTGTTAACTTATTATTTGAAGTTAAATGAACCTAAACTTTTAGGGCAATTAGGTTAATTAAAACACTGAATCATTGTTACAGTGTTGATTCTTCCATTTGAATGATTATTTTATTGATTCTTCTATTCAGATAATTCACTATTTCATTTTTCCATGTGGTTCATTCTTTCAGTCACCATTTGTCTGTTGCATGACTTGTTCAGCATAGCTCCACCTGTCCATGTGTACTGTATCTATTGGTTGATCTATTGAACTGATTGTCTTTATATAAGATTATTTGCTAGGTCGAAAAGATCGAATAGAATCATGACTTTGGGTTTTAAATATGCAGTGCACATATCGATGACTGTAATTCATTTGCAAAGGTGATCATGGTGACCGGAGACCATCCAATCACTGCTAAGGCTATCGCTAAGGGTGTCGGCATCATCTCTGAGGGCAATGAGACGGTGGAGGACATCGCAGAGAGACTCAACATCCCTCTCAGTCAAGTCAACCCACGGTGTGTATTTATTCTAGGGGTGGGAGAAAATATCAATACCGTATAATATTTGAGGTTTAATAATATTATCAAAACACAAATTATACATGTGTTAAACCCATTGTTAGAATAATAGAACTGAAATGCATTTCTGTCTTAATCCACAAAATGTCACTGTTTCTTTCTAGTGAGATCAAGGTCAATGAAGTCATTGCTATATAGATAGTGTAGTGGATAACATACAAGGGATATTATAGTTTTTACATTTTCATTAGTTTTTTTTATTTGTTTTTTCATTTCTGTTTATAATTTCAGTTAAATTTTAGTGGGTTCTATGGATGCATTATTAGTTTTAGTTTTATTTTAATTTTCTGAGAAAATTAGTGTAGCTAGTTTAGTCTTTATGTAGCTTCAGTTTTGGTTTTAAGTAACTAAAAGTGATGAAACTGTGATATTGCATGTTTAATACATAGAATAAGCAGTTCAAAATACTTGATTTCTATATCAATCTACAAACTGTTATTGGACTTCTAAAACACAATTCTAAGCTTTTTCAGGCTTTCCAAGCTTTCTTTAGGCACCAATTGGACTAACGTTTTTTGTACAGTGATCATTCATTTATTTTTCCCTTTGGAATGAATGGTGGAATGCTTAACATTCTGAAACTGAATCATTGTTCTTACATGAACCTTTTATCTCAGCACACCATGATACAAGCACACAAGCATCCACCTGGGATAGAAGCCACTTAGCAACCCCTGAGCAATGACCTAGGATATCATAGAAACCATGTAGCAATACCCTTGCAACCGCTTGGAACACCATAGCATCCACCTTGAGATACCTTAGAATACTTTAACAGCTGCTGTTTACAGCTAAGAAATGAAAATAACTTTAAAATAACCCCAAAACAACCACAGAAAAACAGCATGAACAAAGTGTCTGTACTACATATTTTCATGTTTGTGTGAATTTGACAGAGATGCCAAGGCATGTGTAGTCCACGGTACTGATCTGAAGGAGATGAGTTCTGAGTATTTGGATGATCTCCTGAAGAACCACACTGAGATCGTCTTTGCTCGTACTTCTCCACAACAGAAACTCATTATAGTGGAGGGCTGCCAGAGACAGGTAGGAGTGTGTTTGTGTGAGAATTATCTGTGTTATTTGGATGTAATGGTTGAGCTAATTAAACATGTACAGACTGTTTGTTGCTGTAATAGTTAACAGCAGTTTGTGTTTTCAGGGTGCTATTGTAGCAGTGACGGGTGATGGAGTAAACGACTCGCCTGCCCTAAAGAGGGCAGATATTGGTGTTGCCATGGGAATAGCCGGATCTGACGTCTCCAAACAGGCGGCAGACATGATCCTGCTGGATGACAACTTTGCTTCCATAGTAACAGGAGTGGAGGAGGGTAAGAGAGACAAGGAGAGGAAAAAAGTGGGGAACTGGGGAGTTGTAAGCTTATTAGATACACCTATGCTGAACTCTCATTGCCCATTTTTTCAAATACACCTTCCATATTAGTACACTTTGCATGTTTACAATGACTGACTGTAGACTGCTGCACAATTTATTTGACAATCAGTGGAGAAGGATCACCATTGGACCACCACTGACCAGATTTGAGTGGTGGACCATTCACAGCACTGAAGTGCCGCTAACATGGAAGGGTCCTATGGTGATCCCTTTTTATTGATTGACTGGACATGCATATGTATATGTATATGTATATGTATATGTATATGAATCCACCAATAAGCTGTAACATTAAAACTACCTTTTTGTTTCTACACTCATTTTATCAGCTCCACTTACTATTTAGGTGCACTTTGTAGCTCTACAATTACAGACTGTAGACTATCTGTTTCTCTGCATACATTGTAAGCCTCCATTCACCCTGTTCTTTAGTGGTCAGGACCCCCACAGGACCACCACAGAGCAGGTATTATTTGGGTGGTGGATCATTCTCAGCACTGAAGTGACACTGACGTAGTGGAGTTGTGCTGGTATGAGTGGATCAGACACAGCAGTGCTGCTGGAGTTTTTAAACACCTCAGTGTCACTGCTGGATTGAGAATAGTCCACCAACCAAAAATATTTTGCCAACACCGTCCTGTGACCACTGATGACAGTTTAGAGGATGACCAACAGAAACTGTGCAGCAACAGATGAGCTACTGTCTCTTACTTTATATCTAAAAGGTGTCTTAGCTAGGTAGGAGTGTCTAACAGAGTGGACAGTGAGTGGACATAGTATTTAAAAACTCCAGCAGCACTGCTGTGTCTGATCTGGTTGTAAAAGTTCAAAACACACTAACATCACATCAGTGTCACTGCATTGCTGAGAATGATCTGCCACTCAAGTAATACCTGCTCTGTGGCGGTACTGTGGGGATACTGACCATTAAATAACAGCGTGAAAGGGGACAAACACGGTATACAGAGAAACAAATGGACTACAGTCTATAATTGTAGAACTACAAAGTGCTCCTATATAGTAAGTGGAGCTGATAAAATGGACAATGAGTGTAGATACAAGGAGGTGGTTTTATTTTATGGCTGATTGGCACGCGTGCACCCACATATATCTATAGGTGTTTCTGATAAAATGGCCAGTGAGTGTAGGTACTAGGTAGGAATACCTAATAAATTGGCAGCTCAGTGGAGGTATAAACGGAGTGAAGAGTCAAAGGTAAAAGAGAAAAAGAAAGACAAAAAGAAAAAGGAGAACTGAGTAATACAGAGATTCAGGGAGAGAAGAGCTAGAGAAATATTGACACAAAACGAGATTAGACAAAAAAAGATTAAATTATGAAAGTTTTTTATCTGTGTAGACAATAATGGCCAAAATGGTCATTTTTGCTGAGATGATCAAATTTGTTCTGTGTGTTTCCCCGAAGGTCGTTTGATCTTTGATAACCTGAAGAAGTCGATAGCTTACACTCTCACCAGCAACATCCCTGAGATCTCTCCATTTCTGCTCTTCATCATCGCTAGTGTGCCTCTTCCTCTGGGCACTGTCACCATCCTCTGCATCGACCTGGGAACTGATATGGTAAGAGACACTCACCTCTGCCTCAGTCACAGTGATGAATTTTATGTCAAATGACATGTTTTCTTGATTTTATAAATGAAGATGAGCTAATACATTCTCTATAGCAGGGGTGTCCAGCAAGTTTTCACTCCAAACAAGCTGAAGCACACCTGATTCTACTTGCTTAATCAGTTGGTCTTAGTCTTCAAACATTTAGTCATGTGACCTCCTGCTTTGTTGTAGTGAAAACCCGTAGCCACATCAGCCCTCTTTGGATGAGATTGGACACCCCTGCTCTATAGGGAACAAAATTATGGCATTTTTCTGCAAATTTGAATGCATTATTTCTATTTTTAAGCTGAGTACTGGAAAAAAATAAAACATTAAATATAAAATGTGGTTGTCTTTGGGTGTTTTTATGGGTGAAAATTAAACGATTTCGCCATTCAAAACTTATTATATTAATAATCTGTGGTATTGTATACTGTGGAGTCTAAAAGTCTGTGACTACAGTGATTTTTTTTCATTTAAATCTGAAAATAAACAGCAGAAAGTTTTAGAATCTTGAAAATTTTAAAACACAAAAAAGTTATGACAATTGAAATGAATCAAAATATAAATTCTGCACTATTTCTAGGTCACTGTTCAAATTGAAGCATATTTGTGAAATTGACCATTAAAGGCCTTTACACAAAAAGGTCAGAACTGTTTTTGGTCTTATTCCTTCCAGTGAAGCTTATGTTCAGATGACTCTCGTGTGGATTTGCTCTACTGATCAGAGGCTTTTGCACAAACTTATGGAGTCTGTGACTGCTCGAGTTTATTCTGTCATTAAAGCAAAAGAGAAGCATGCTAAATACTAAGAAATTCTGAAATTTATATAAATATTCAAAGATTCCATTTCCACTCTAATTATTATGCTGATAATGTTGTTTGTAATGAAAAACTTTGTATTAAATTTAAAAAGAATGCAAATTAGAAGCATTTTCTCCAGTGGTCTCAGACTTTTGGATCCCACTATATATGATGATAATACACAATGTATATTATATTGCTATATACTCTACATTCTGTACTGTAATTATCTATACACAATCATCTTAGTCCAATTATCTACCTTAAGTGATGAATTCTTAATAATTTAAATTTAAGGTATGTTGCATGTTAACTGTAAGTAACTATAACTTCAATGTTCAACAGTTTTCTTAGTCATTGTAGAATGAAATTGCACAAATCTAGCATAGAGAATTAATTTCATACATTTATCTAGAACCACGTTTTACATTGTTGAAAATGTTGATTTCAATCTTTTCAACCATAGCGTTTCTGTCTTTCTCTCTATCATTTTCAGTCAATCAGTATCTATAGTCATCCTCTTATCTGATATTAAGAAGAACATTTTGTTTTACTCATTCTGCTCACACCCACCCCCTCCCCAACCATCCAAATACACAAACACTTCATTTGTCATTGGCTGCTGGTCTACTGCCCCATAGCACTTTCACCCTCATTCTCTCTCTCTCTATATATATATGTCCTTTTCTTTTCTCAGGTTCCTGCAATATCTCTGGCTTATGAGACAGCAGAGAGTGACATTATGAAGCGTCAGCCCCGAAACCCCAAAACTGATAAACTGGTCAATGAGAGACTCATCAGTATGGCATATGGACAGATCGGTAAGACACACAAAAACACCATTTTTATACCTTGTCTGGACATGGCATCATATACATTTCACTTATGTACTATACAATCTATTGGCGTATGTGGACATCCCTTCTAATTAGTGGATTTGGCTATTTCAGCAACACCCCCTGCTAACAGGTGCAAAAAATCAAGCTTACAGCCATGCAATCATACTGAAGAGCTCAGTGACTGTCATAGGATACCACTGTCATAAAATGTCAACAAATCAGTTTGTCAAATTTCTGCACTGCTAAAGTTGCCCCAGTCAACTGTAGGCTGCTGCTATTGTGAAGTGGAAATGCCTAGTAGCAACAATAGCCCAGTTGCAAAATGTTAACATCACACAGGGACCACCAAGTTTTGGCACAGGAAAAAATAGTGCTTGGTTACAACAGTGACTACCAAGTTCCTGACTGAACTGTATAAAACCTTGACCATCAACCCTGTGTGGGATGAATTGAAACGCTGACTGCAAACCAGGCCTTATTGGCCAAAATCAGGGCTTGATTTCACTAGCTCAGCTATGAAGAGTCAGACCACACAACTCACAGAATGGGACTACTGCGTCCTGAAGAACATAAAAGTAGATCTTGATTGCAACTGTGACTATGAAGTTCCAAACTGGCTCTTGGATTTTTAACCCAATTATCTACCCAATTTAGTCGTCGCCATTTCCACCCGCTAGTTAGGACTCCCCCAATCACACGGTACCATCAACGCTAGGAGGGCGAAGGCTAACACAGGCTTCCTCCGAGACCTGTGAAGCCAGCCACCGTTTCTTTTCGAAATTCCGCTCACGCAACGTCATTGGACAGCTGAACGCGCTCGGAGGAAAGCGCCAACCGCCAGATCTGTTACGTCAGCTAACAGACGCCTGCGCTGACTAGCATCACGTTCAGTGATGGGGGAAGAAGGAGGGGCCATCCTACCCACCCAGAGAGAGCGAGGCCAATTGTGCTCTCTTGGACTGCTGGCTACGGATGGCTGTAGCATCACCAGGGATCGAACTCGCGATCTCCTGATGATAGGGCCAACGCTTAGACGGTTGTGCCACTCGGGAACCGAAACTGCCTCTTGCACCACATTTACCCTAGAACTGTTAGTATGGACCTTCAAGAATTGGGTTTCCTTAGGCACACAAGCCTAAGATCACCTTGCACAATGCCATGTGTCACCTAGAGTGGTGTAAATCACACTGCTGTTGATCTCTGGAGCAGTCTAAATGCGTTCTCCAGTGTGATAGATCATGCTTTACCATCTTGCAGTTTGATAGACAAATCTGGCATAGGCAGATTCCATGAAAAAGCTACCTGCTTGAATGCATAGTACCAACAGTAGAGTTTGGTGGAGGTGGAATAATGGTCTGGGGCTTTTTTTACATGGCTTGGGCTAGGCCCCTTAGTTCTGTTTAGAACTCAAGGGAAATCCTAATGCTACAGCATACAATGACAATATAGAGAACTTTGTGTTTCCAGCTTTGTTGCGACAATTTGGGGATGGCTGTTTTCTGTTTCAGTATGACAGTGCCCCCTTGCCCAAAGCAGGATCCGTAAAGAAATGGTTTGCTGAGTTTGGTGTGGAAGAATTTAATTGAATTGCACCAAGTCCTGACCTGAACCCCATCAACCTCATTTTGGGATGAAATGGAATGCTGACTCCGAGCCAGACCTTATCGCAGTCAGTGCCTGACCTCACTAATGCTTTCGTGGCTGAATGGGAGTGAATTCCCGCAGCCAAGTTCCAAAATCTAGCAAAGAGCCCTTCCACAAGAGTGGAGGCTGTTATAGCAGCAAAGGTGGACCAACTCCTTATTAATGCCCATAGTTTTGCAATATGAATTTGATGTTCGGATTTCAACATGCTTCTGGTCATGTAGTCTATAAGTGCACCTATATTAAACTACTGTATATATATGTAAATACAGTTTTTAAACTACTGTATATATATGTAAATACAGTTTTCAGCTTAACCCAACAGTGAAAAGGAAATAGCTCTAAAAATTGCAAAGTTAGGACAATTTTGTTAGTTCTGTTTTTCTCAGGTTTCCAAAGTCAGGACATTTTTGCTGAAAAAATATCTGAAAACAAACACATACTTTTTCACGCACACTCACACAAGGCACGCCTGTACCTTACCTTGGGCACCACTTTTTTGTCACACTCTAAAACGTGAGGTATTGAGTGAACTCAAAAAATTTGAGGAAGCTAACGACCTTGAGTAATTTGAGTAGCTTTATACAAAGAACTGAACTGATTTATCTCCAGTTTCCTTGAACTCAGTGAACTCAGTGTTTTTGCCTTTTCCTCATACAGAACTATTATTATCAAAATGCAGATGTAGTGCAGCAAGTCTGATTGATTCCCCCATGCAAATAAAGAAGCTTAGCTTAGTTTACTCTGTGCCTGACTTTACCATTCAAAAGTTTGGAAAGAATGTTTTTAATAAACAAAACTGATGTGGTTGCAAATAAAGGTGTGAAACATATATGCTGGTCCTGTGCAAATTCACAGGCTTCAAATAATTAGTAGAAAACATGAAGGCCTAAAAAATTAGAAATTTTTGTTGTGTTCAGAATGATGAACGAAGCTGTAGATGATTCTACAATGATTAAAAACTGTCTAACAACAAGAATTAAATTATTATAATGTTAATATCTGGAATGCCTCATATTTCAAAAATGGTGATCAAATCTTAAGGCAGATAAGTTGACAAAAATTATACTAGATAGATATTTACAGTATATTGTTTTAAATTTCAGAACTTCTTTTTGTTCCCAACTTACTTAAAAGACTGAATTTTCCTTACTTTCTGGAAATGAGAGTTTGCTGTAATATGCAAACACTTATAAACTTTCAAAGCATAGTGTTCATTTCCCAGTCCATACATACAAAACCAATGTGTTTACATACATCCACCTATTCAGCCTACAGCAGTTTAGCCCTGCCTATTCACACTTAAGTTATAAGGAGTTATTAGGCTCAATACAGAACACCTAATCACAACAGAGCTCCTACAATGTCTTAAAGGCACAGTAAGAAAAACAGCTTGTTTAATACTAAGGGATAAGGAGATGATGGAAAATGTTGAAGTAAAAGAATTCTGACCATTTTGGTACATTTTGGTTATAAGTTGAGCCAAGGAGAAAATTATTGAGATTTGATAAGACATATGTAGGTTATAGGCCTTTTAAAATCTGACATATTTGGAAGCGTTTTTTCATGCCTATGAAGAAACTATGCACACTGGATGCAATATGTTTTGTTTGCGCTGTGTAAGAACAATGAACAAACAAATAGACAGAACACCTTGAAATGACAACAATGTCTTTTGCTCCTAACAAAAAGGGCAAATGGTGAGATCGAGCAGGTTACTTTTCATTTTGGAAAAGCAAAAGGAGCTCAGAGACTTTCACCATCTGATACAGGGACTTTGTTCGTGATTTCACAGCTGCAGTCCGTAGCACAGTTTGACTTGCTTTTAAAGATGCTCGCACCATCTGCGACGAACCAGAGGACAAACTAATCTTTTTGATATTTGTCAAAAACTACTGGTTGCTGGGACACAGCCGATTGGTCAAGCGAGGTTGTTGCTATGCCAACCTTAAAGACAGTGATAGCTCATGTTGCCTCTGAAAGTTTACAAAAATCAAAAAGAAGGAGAACAAAATGGTCATATTTGTACCATCTGGAAAATTTTGTTTTTGTGCAAGACATCAAATATACACGTTCAAATTAATTTATTGAAGTCCAAATAAATTGTACCTTGGCCTCAAAGGGGTTTTAAAAAGTTTTTCATAATTCACTGGTTAAGAATTGTTAACAAAGTCATTCAGAGTGGTTTGATGTGAAATGTTTAATTGTAGAGAGACTTACTGAGTCAGATTTTTTCACAGTGGTCATGATAGCAATAAGGTGGCGCGACAGCTACAACACATTTACAGCCATTTTATACATTATCCAAAACCACCAGTGAACCTACGTGTGTCTTCCGAGTTTTATATATAATGTTGTAAATTGTAAAAGAGTGATAAATCTGAAATAGTAAGTTTTCTCTGGGGACTATTTTGCCTTACAACAGCCTACATGTGGCTTTCTGCCATAAATGGATTTAAAAAAAAACATTGTAGCCCAAAAGCCTGTGTCAAAACAATCATAAAACAATGTCTCAGGCAACAGGCAACATATTCATAACCATCTTATGTAATATCTTTTTGTGAGGGAGCTTTCAGAGACATTGAACTCTGGTTCCTATCACCACCACTGTAAAGAAAAAGAGTTGGTAAATTTCTAGAATGGCACGTTTCACATCAAATTACTCAAATTTCTTTGAAACACCTTTAGAAACTGGGTTCTATGTAAGCTTTATGGAGTATTAATGTGTGTTTATGTGCAGGTATGATCCAGGCCCTGGCGGGGTTCTTCACCTACTTTGTGATTTTGGCGGAGAACGGCTTCCTGCCCTCCGGACTTCTGGGAATACGTCTGGAGTGGGATGACCGCAGTGCCAATGATCTTGAGGATAGCTATGGACAACAATGGGTACACACACACAGATACGAACAATTCTGTCAAATTAGTTCAAACTAAAAAAAAATAAAATAAAATAAAATAAAAAAAATTAACTCAATAAAGTATTCAGACCTTTCGTATTTACAAAATTATGTTATGATTTATTTAAACCCAGGGCATTGATTGATTGAGTAATAAGCTAAATAAATACAAAATCATTGTTTATAGGGTACATTTTATTGGGAGGTGTCTGTCCCAAACCCTGAGCTCTAAATTTCAATTTGTGAAAATAATGCTATTTTGTTTTTTTTTTCAACGTTTTAAAAGATCATTTTAATTTCTTTTAAAGAGAAGTTCACATTTAAATTGATCAAAACTTTATTCAAAAAATACTGTCCCATATTTTAGATCACTAACGAAACACAAAGAGTTTTAGACCATAGATGGAGACTTATTTTAGCCACACCCCTGCATTTTAGAGCTGGAAGTGATATTGCATCCCTGTCCCTCATGGCCACATGGTAAGCAGTCAGATCCCATTGTTTTGAAGTAAATGTGCCCAAAAAATGAAAATGAAATGAAAATCTGTGTGTATCATTAAGAACTGTCATTACCGAAACACATATTTTCTGCAATTAAGTCAAGTTTTTTTGTGTTAATGAAAAATGTCATGATTTTATGTGTGTACAACTGTTCAGAGCTGTGATACTAGTCATGTATTGGGTTTTTGAGGTATCCTTAAAATAAGCTAAAATTGTCACTACCGAAACATTTGGTTAAGTTTCAGTAGTGGTATGATTGTTTTGTTAGGGACAACATGGGCTATTTAATTATTTGTTTTAATAAAACAGACATAATTAAGATATAGTCCCAAAGCAAAAGGATTTTAGTCTAAAGTCCCAGTCAGTTAAAAATCTGAAATATGTTTTTAACTCTGACTTTGAACCCATTCGTATAATGATCCATAAACAAACTTGCTCACATTGAAAAACACATGTATATGGACTGTAATCTTGTGGAAACACCTATCAGCAGAAAAACAGCCCCCTCAAGCTGTATTACTTCTGTCTGCATGTTTTTCTTCATCAGACCTATGAACAGCGGAAGATTGTGGAGTTCACCTGCCACACCTCCTTCTTTGTGAGCATCGTGGTGGTGCAGTGGGCTGACCTCATCATCTGTAAAACACGCAGGAACTCCCTCTTCCAGCAGGGCATGAGGTACGTGTGGAGGAGTGAGAGATGCAGCTGTATGAAAGAGACAAAGAGAGAAATTCATTTATTTTAAATTCTGTGAAGAGCTCGCTCAATAATATAAATTTAGACAAATGATTATTATCTGTAGAATTATCGAACCAGTGCAGGGGCGTAGACAGAGCCTTTTTTAGTGGGCTGGCCAGGTCAGACCCAGCAGTTTTATTGTGGTGGCAAGCTGCTGGTCAAAAAGAGTTAGAATATTACCTTACAGATTACTGATTACCTGTTGTAAATGTAAATTGCAAATGTAACCTGTTCATTAATAGCATTAGATCTGGCAAATCAGCGTTAGCAAAAGCTGCATTTATAACTAGACAAACTGTAGAATCTCATGGAGCAACAAAAGAGAATAAAATATTTTACTTCCAGATCATGTTAGTTTGCTGCTGTAGAATCAGGCTGTGTATAAAAGTTAAATGACTGGTTCCGATATCTTCAGGAAAACACTGCAGATGCAAAAGGTGACAGGAATGTACACATTTATAGAGTACTGTATGTTGGGAGGTGTCTGTCCCAAAACCTAATCCCGAAATTTCAACTTATATTTTTTGTATTTTTTTCAATATTTTTTAAGATATTTTTTCAATCTTTCAAAGTGAAGTTGCAATATTTAGACTTCATGAGTTTAATTTTTAATTTTTAAAAAATGCTGTCCCAAGTTTTCATTCACTACTGAAAAACAAAGTTTTATTCCATAGGCGGAGCCTTATTTTAGCCACACCCCTGCATTTTAGTGCAGGAAGTGAGACTGCATCCCTGTCCCTCATGGCCACATAGTGAGCAGTTAGATGCCCATTGTTTGGAAGTAAATATGTCCCAAAGTCTGAAAATCAGTGTGTAACATTAAGAATTGTCACTGGCAAAACACATATTTTCTGCAATTAAGTCAACTTTTTTTGTGTTTAAATAAAAACATTATGATTTCATGTGGGTACACCTGTTCAAAGCATGTGAAAATGTTTTGGTAGTGTTGTTATTGTTTTTTGTTGGTGACAAAATGGAATGTTTAATCATTTGTTTTAATAAAACAGACATAATTAAGGTATAGAGTCAGCAAAACATTTAAGGTCAAAAGGACAGACAAACATGCAGAAAGTGATAAAAAAAAGTGGAATAGGTGACATCAACATTATTCTGATCATTTTGAAAGAAAGAAAGCAAGGTGCCCTCTTAAATTCTGAGGCAGAGTGTATGAAGGAAAAAAGCACCTCACTGTCAGTCACTTTTCATCATTGTTGAGTTCGATTTGTTCATCCTGAAAGATCTCTCCTCTGTCCTCCTGCAGGAATAAGATTCTCATCTTTGGTCTGTTTGCTGAGACTGCTCTCGCTGCCTTCCTGTCCTACTGCCCTGGAATGGATATTGCTCTGCGCATGTACCCACTTAAGTAAGACACACAAACACACACCTGCACACACACACTGTATGTCCAGAGGTTTGTAGTTTCATCCAACATTTCTTCTGAAGTGTATTATTAGGGAATTTGTCCCCCTTTGCTGTAACAGCCTCTACTCTTCTGGGAAGGCTTTACGCTAGCTGTGAGGATTTGATTGTGTTCATCCATAACAGCCTTAGAGAGGTCAGGTACTGATGTTGGATGATTAGTTCTGGATCACAAACACCACTCCAACTGTACCCCTCTAGTTGACGCTTGGCACTGAGCATAGTGACATTAGGTTCATGTGCGACTGCTCCAGAGAATCTCTTTCTATAGGCAATGCCTTTCTATGTAGATTACATACGCTGTGTTTATGCCGTTAAACGCCTGTATAATGTAAAAACATTATTCTCTGTTCATAGAGAAAAGGATGGGTTCCCTTTTTGAGCCTTGAGCCTCTTGCTTTTAGAAAGTTTTTCCTTGCCATTGTTGCCATTGCCTGGCTCATGGGGGCTTGGACCTAGATTTTTCTGTAAAGCTGCTTTGTGACAACACCTGTTGAAAAAGTACTGTACAAATAAACTTTGACTTGATTTGACTTACTTTTGGACGTACAGGGCAGCTACTGACCAAATTAATAACTAATCATAGAGTCCTCATTAGTCTTCATTCAATCTGAGTGGTCTCAACTAACTTATTAACAGGGCCCTGTTATTTTTGTTCTTTCTTCTTTTTCCATCTCCTCCTGTACTCATGCGTTCATGAGCCCCTGCTGGTGTGGATTCATGCTGTTTCTTCTCTACAAATGATGCACACAAAGGCGATTTGCATGTTAATAGCTCCTCCTCATGGAGAACTTATATACTGCTAAATGTGCTTGAGTAAATTAGTGAGTTCCAAATACATGTTCACATGCTTATTGAAAAACATAGTGTTTTCCATTGTTATAGTGTAGTGCTTATGAAATTTGATGTCTGTGGGAAACCATGAAGTATTATAGTTTCATAATTCTATTCATTGGGACAATTAAGCTATAGAGAAAATGCTTAGAATTTTCCTCAGATAGTAGGTCTCACTCTGAGAAATATACTCTACCATAGTCCAACAGCTTGTTAAAGCTCCATAAAAGTCCATTTTATTATATGATATATATTACATGCAAATATTATTTAAAATATGATTACAACTGATTACAATTCTCACGAATATTACCTTTGAAGCGTTATCATAAGACAATGTAATCTCCCAGACCTACTCTCATCCTTATCTATCACTCCTTTAGGCTTTTTCCTCATACCCTCCTCTGCTTTTCTCTGTCTGTGCAGGGTTTACTGGTGGTTCTGTGCCCTGCCATATAGCATCCTCATCTTCATCTACGATGAAGTCCGCAAGTTCATTCTGAGGAGAAGGCCAGGAGGTGAGAGATTTTTTTTTTATTAATGAATGAATTCATTCATATTATTAGAGTGCTTGCTCACAAATACAAAATTATTGAATGGTATCTTCTCTGTTTTATTCACAGGCTGGGTGGAAAAAGAAACATACTATTGATCATAAATGTACACTGACACTGAGTGTGAGTGCTTTTGTGTGTGTGGGAGTGTAGTGTGGGTAGTTGGGTGAGTGTGTGTGTAGGTGAGAGACAAAAACGTGTAAATGAGTATATATGTATAAATTGTAATTAGAAAAATAATCATTATCTGCTTTGCAAAGGTCAGAAACCATCCTTTTGTTGATTTAATTTCCAGTCAAAATAGTCAATAAACACAAGTTACTCATTTGTCAGGAAAAAAACAGAAAACATATTTAACAGAAAATTACACAGACGCCTCAACAATTGAATATAATATCTTTCAGTTTTTTAAAGAAATCTGCAGGGGTATTTTTCATACCTCTTTCATACCTCAGTCTTAGAAGTTGGTTGCATTTTCTGCTTCTTACACACCAAATAATTAGACTGCTGTCTCAGATGTCCAGTTTCACTGTTCTACGGCAATTTTTGTCTATTTCCTTTTCTTAGTAACAGCCCCTTGACAGATACTCCTTTCGACTCATATCACTGTGTTGCCTTCTTACAGTGAAAGGATGGACAGAAACAGCTGAGGGCTTTTCAGATCTGAAGCAGGACTGGAGCTTAACTTTCTCCAGTCTCTCATAGATAAAAGCTATGTACTATTTATCTGATGGTGGCAGCTGTGATGGTCTACTAGGTTTTGCACGATTGTTAGGAGTCAAATTTCCCTATATCTTTTAATAACTTTTTGAATCTCCTTAAGCATGAATATCTTGTGCTTAATGGCCATCATGACTGGAAATTAAATAAATGAACTGTGGTCTCTGACTTTTGAACTGTACTGTATCTAAAATGAGAAGTGTGCTAGGTTCTGTGAGTGCCCTAGAATGTGTGAATGTGTTTAAGTTTTGTGTGAGTACATTGTATCTGATGTGTATATACTGTATGCAGTAAGCATTGAGGATACAAATAGCTGTTTTATTTTTTAGGCCCAAATTATATTGTCTGGGCCTCATTTACAATGTCAGAGCTGTATGTTGTAGATGCTTTGCTTTTGTTCTCTATATCTGCTCTAACACACCTTGTTCAACAAATTGGGCTGCAATTATTAGACACGAAAATCTGTCAGTGAGAATTTTCATAATTAATGCATTGTTCCCTTAACAATGCCTTTGTAGTCTAATTACTGTTTTGAAAGAAAAGTGTGACTTAAATGTTTTTTGACCTCAGTGACAGGACTAGCAGATTTTGAAACTGTTTGAAGAAGCATTCAAAATCATTAATAACAACACAGTGATTAATCTGTGGTGGTACTTTATATTTGATTTTATTATATTTTATGTTGGACTTCATTCACACTCATACTTAGCACTGTGCACTTGATCAGATCACCTAAAACGTATGTTAACGGCAGGTGTAAACAGGGCCATAGAGAGCCCCGCTGGTGACATCCTGTTTAAATAAAAATAATGCGTGGCCACGACTTAGTAAAGCACGGGAACGAGATCCTAATGTGTGGCTATGACTTAGTAAGGCATGGGAACGAGATCCTAATGTGTGGCCACAACTTAATTATCTCGTTCCCATGCCATACTAAGTCATGGCCATGCATTAGGATCTCGTTCCCACATGTTAATAAGGCATGGCCATGCATTATTTTTATTTATTTGTATGGGATGTCACCAGCAGGGCTCTGTAGGCGACTGTTCCAACTCACTTCTGAGGTTTCAAACAATGACTTTGTCTATATTACCTTAGATTTACTGTGGCTCTATTTGTGTGATAATAGATAATAAGGTTAACAATTTAGTCATAATTCAGTTTAATTGCTAATAAACATTACATATCATAAGAACACTCTGCATTCTACAAGACAGGTATGACAACATAGTGAAAATAGAGATCATTAAAATTAAAAAGAGGCTTTGCCATTCCTTAATTGCATTTATTCTAACTGTGCTAAACTAAACTTACTTTGCAACCTACAAAATGTAACAGATGTGACCTTTAACTCTCAAATGGTGAAAAAACAGAAGCTAATTTGACATGGTGGGCTTTTAGATTGTTTAGTTAATCAATAATATGATTGAGAGATTACACAACTATTCAATAAGCACTTGAAAGACTGTGCACTATGGTGCTTTTATCACAGGTAAGGATGTCATTAGGCACAACGTGAAGAGTAAAACCTCCATACTTCCATACCTCCATACAACATAAAATTTTATAAAATACACAATTTTTTAAATAAACAATTTAAGTGCTTCTAAAAAGTAATCAAGATAAAACAATTATTCCACCGTGAAAAGTAGTTCCTTTAGAGTATGTTACTGTTGCCAAGCAATCACAGACTGCTGAAAGAGGACAAGAACATTCAGTGAGCCATCATCATCATAATGAACATATCATACCTTCACTTTATAAGTAGTTTTTGCCCACCAAATTACGACAAAGCTAATTTCCATCAACTCCTCTATGCAATTTCCAGTCTTATATTAGCACGAAGCTAACACTGTTGTACATCCCCTTTCCCCAAACTGAGGATGAATCTTAAATGGCCTACTCCCTATGCAGTGCTATTTTAATGCTCCATTTGGGCGCTGATCAGAAGGTTGTACCTACCAGATGGTTAAGTAGTAAATATGACTTCACCCTGTTCTGGTGCTTGTTCACAGATACCCAGATGCCAGAATTTTATAGCTATATAGGAAGGAAGGAGCTGTTTGAGATGCAGCCTGGGTTTAATACTACTTAAGGCAGATATAATGAAAACACTGACATTTGTAGAATGTAGGACATCCTGTTGACATACTCTATGCTTTTATTATACTGAAATTATACAGTCATGCAGTTTTACAGTGAATCATATAAATAAATACTCTATATAAAAGCCTGCAATGGAGAAGTTGATTAGCCTGTTAGCTATCTTTTAGCCCAGGGGTGCCCAATCCTGGTCCTGGAGATCTACCACCCTGCAGAATTTAGCTCCTACTATAGTCTAGCACACCTGATCTAGATAATGAAGGCCTTCAGGGGCATCTGGATAATAAAGCCAAGTGTGTTGGATCTGAACTCTCCAGGGTGGTAGATCTCCAGAACCAAGATTGGGCACCCCTGTTTCAGCCTGTTAGCTCAGCTGAAACAGTCGGGTTCTTACTGAATCAGTATGCATGGTGGTCCATACAGGCAACATTACAGTCAAAGATTTTTCCATAAGCAACATTCAGTTGTTTTGAGGCGGTCATAGGTGTGTGTATATTGAGTATTTTACAGTGGCTTTCGACTGACGCTCAGCCAATCAGATTTTAGGACTGGCACTATCTGTTTTATAATAATGATAGTTTTTATAATAATAATAATAATATAATATAATAATTGTTTGCTACATCCCTGCTACGAGTTGAACAGGTGTTTCAGAGCATAAAAATCATGAAACACCTTCCCCCACCCCTTTTTGCAGCCATATAAGGTGTCATATGTTTACATCACTCATCAGTATTGCATTCTATCAAACCTTTATCAATGTCTGTAACTCAAAGATAAACAATTTTAAAATATGGCTTTATTCTGTCACATCCCCCCCAGGTATCCCCCTTTTTCCTAAGTGCCTTAATGCTTTAGCTATAATATCTTAAAGTTATTGCATTATGAGTTACTGGTTTTAGATTGTCGCTTAATGCTTCACTGTGACTTTATTTTCTTTTTTGGTTGTTGTAGCTTGAAGCTTATACATTGTTGCTGCATTAACGGTTTAATTTATTAATGTTATTGCATTGTGCATTATATCAAATTCTGTGAAAACGATGGGAGACAGACCCCACTGTGTGCTTCAGCCATAGTTATATTTCATTTCACTATCAGACTGTGATAACACATATTCTGGCAAACAACATTGATAGAGAGACTGTAATAAAGGCTTGCCCATGCAGTAAACAATAAAGCAGCAGGTCATTATTGTAGTTTGTCCACAGCAGTTGTTTTAATGATCATCAAGAATTATGTAGTATATGTTTCAAACAAATGGAGTCAGAGTGCTGGAGAGTGTTGCACACTCTAAACACAGCGATAGAAACAAATTTGCAAGCAGGCCCAGATCGAGTTATCAGCCCCTGCGCACAAATGGCTACCTTTTTTTATGATATCACAGCGGGTTACACGAGTCACTGCATGTCACTGCTACAAAAATATTTGTTTTTTTTTGTATAACTCTTTATTTATTTGTGTATTATCATTTTTTAAATCAATTTATGAAAAAGCATTTTTGAATGTTTCCACCAGTATGCATAATCTGGGGCTTGTGGTACACAAAACTAAAATCAGGTTATCTAATTGATTCTAGACAAACCTCCTGAATTAAATATTTTTTTAGGTAGGATAGCTTGATGTAAAAATGAATTATTCATCATTTATTTGTTATTGTTTAGAAGGAGGCAGCATGGTGGCACAGTGGGTAGCGCTGTGCCTCACAACAAGAAGGGCCTGGGTTTGAAGTTTGCATGTTCATCCTCATGTCTGTGTGGGCTTCTCAAGGAGCTTTGGTTTCCTCCCACAGTCCACACACAACTAAAATCCAAAGGTATGCAGTCAGGCAAACTGGAGATGCTAAATTGACCCTAAGTGTGATTGTGCATATCTGTGTTTGCCCTGTGATGGGCTGGTGACCTGTCCAGGGTGTTTCCTGCCTTCTGCTCAATGAGCACTCCAGCGTACCCTGCGGCTTAGAAAATATATGTGTTAAGAGAGAAGCCTGGAATTACTAATTATGAATGGATTACTCTGTTTTAACCTGCTCATGTAAATATGTTAGTATTTACCAACAAAAAAGACTAGGGGAGGCTTCCAGAGCCATGGTGGAGTGAAGACATCGAAACACTGCTGTCCTTCAAATAATCTCTTACATCAAGTGTACGTTATGTTTCCATCCACTTCAGTTATGTGAAGAAACTTTAGATAATGTAGGCTACCAATGATTATGGGCTGCATTGAAACGAGCAGGATGGAGGGATTTAACTCAGTTTTTGCTTCAAGTAGAATAATCTTTACAGTCATTTTCCATCTTTTTATGATTGCAGCTCAGAGACGCTGGACAGGCTGAGCAATGGCCCACCTAATGAACCTAATTGCATCTAGGAATGCGAATGCACCAGACAATTCTGGAAGCACATTATAGATAGAGCCGTTTTAGGAACTTCAGAATGTCGAAAGCAGCTTTCAAAAAGCTATGTGCCACGATCGGACCATCTGTAGGACTATTTCTTACTTAAGGCTTGATACTTTTTCATCGCCCCTTTTCACATTTCGGCTTTAGTGATATTCTAACTTTTACACCTCATCCTTCCTTAAAAACTCTTTTTGCGATATTTGGGTGTTTTTTTATTTTGAAATATTTTTTTTTGCAGATTTACAACACTCTACTCTTTGGCAGACCAGCCTAAATGTGTGGAAGTCATGCTGGGGATGGCTGGTAACATTCAGGCATTCAGTTTGTGTACTGCGTTGTCTGTGCCCACTTTTGACTTGTTTATGTTTAGCTCACCCTGCTTTTTTGTTACATAATACTGGCCATGCAGGCTGGACCTTCTCAGCATAAGGACTGAAGTAGAATAACTTTTTGCAGTTACCTTTTGATTATAAGTGGCCAGATGTTTGCAATTGCCAAGCATCTCCCTGGGGCTAAAATGGCTGGAAACTCATTTAGCCCTCTGTTTTATAGTTCTTAAATTTGTTTTATTAACCTTGTGTTTTTTTTGACAGTCACCACCACCCCCCTCCCCTCATTGGAGGACTATTAAAACTTTATTTTAATTTGTAATGTATTCGTTAGGGGGGACATGTAAGCATAAACAAACAGACAGACAAACAACGGTAAGAGAAGGGAAAACATAATAACAATAATAATGAGAAAATAAGCAAAAGACTTAATAAGAAGCAAATGTTAACAACACCAGTAGTGTCTGTGACATCATAATTATTATTGTTGTAGAGAGATAGAATTCCATGTGTGTGTGTGCATGAACGTGTTTGTGTGTGTGTGTGTGTCTGTGTGTGTGTGTGTGTGTGTGTGTGTGTGTGTGCATGAGATAAAGAAGGTGAAAGAGTTTATGATTATAAAGATGTTTTATGTATAGAGTAGTTTGGATCTGGGTATTGGACCTCAGTATACCAGTAAAGTTGATTAGTGAGACAGTTACTGTTGTAGAAGGTTAATGACCAGTTAGTGTGTCCAGATCAAGTCATATTGAATGTTTTTGTGCATGATGAAAACAGATATTTTTTCCTTAGATATATAATCCAGTAGTGATTTTTTCCAGTGAGTGACAGTAATGGCGTTTTTTTCAGTTAATGATTATGGTTTTCTTGGCGATGGTTAGAGCAGTGAGGGGGGCGGTAGAGGTTTATTTATTGCTGATGTGTCTCCTAACAGACATAGTTCTGGGGACAGGGGGATAGTGATGTTTAAAAAGAGTGCTAATAAATTGGTAATTTCTGGCGTGAAATGTTTTCTGGGTGTGCAGTGCTACACAGCATGGATATAATTATCTGTGGTATTCTGTGTGTGGATGATTTAATATTGTATAGCTGTAGATTAATACTTCTAATCACTTGTAATCGTAGATTATTTTTGCATATTTATAACCAGAAATCAGCACTGGGCAGAGTTATTTTTGTGTCTGATTTAGATACTATTTACGAGGGCTAGATCTAATATACTTTTGGTCACTTTAATTTTGGAGCACAGTAAAGATTTTAGCTGGTGAAGTTTGAGAAACTGGTCACTGCCAACTCTGTGTCATTCTGTTGGACAGTGTAATAGTGTAAATTACAGTTTGTCAGCTCTGATAAAAAGGCACCCTGCTGGTGACATCCCTTATAAATAAAAATAATGTGGGCCACACCTTATTAACGTGTGGAAATGAAATCCTAATGCATGGCCACAACTTAGTAAGTCAGTGCCACGCATTCGGATCTCATTCCCATGCCTTACTAAGTTGTGGCCAAAACTTGACTATCTTGTTCCTATGCCTTAGTAAGTCATGGCCGCGCATTATTTTTATTTATCGCTGTTGTCGGAAGAAAGCCTCGTATCTCCATTTTTGTCGTTGTTTAGTTTTTGACATAATTTGAAAGTGCCTGTTGCCCTTTACATTGTTTGTAAATTTCATAGCAAACGGACCAAAAGAAACCGCTCAGAATTACTTCGAAAAATTCTGGTTCCATTGACTTAAATTACAGTATGTTTTTTCCTTCTCCTGTTAAGTTACCATTTTGGAGATACAAGGTTTTCTTCTGACGACAGCGATATACAGGATGTCACCAGCGGGGCTCCATAAAAGGCTCTTAACAAGTAGAAAGGATAAAACTATTGGTTTACATATCGTCTAAGACAGGGGTCTTCAAACCAGCTCACCGTTCTTCGGTCTTTCCAGGGGGCCAGACTATGGGTGAAAAAGGAAACATACAGAAAAAAACTATTTACCATGTCATAATGGATGTATTATTTGTGGTATGTATCTGTGTAGTTCAGGGTGATGATGTAGACATGTTTATTCATTTTAATCATTTCCATTATCCTACCTCAGACAGCGTGTCTCCATAAATCAGAGTGAACTGTGAGCCTGCTTTTGGCTGAGAAGACAGTCAACGTCAGGCTCCATGTTTGTTACTGCCAATCATAAAAGATGATGCAAGTGTGGATCAGTGAGTCTGGATCTGGTTGGAGATTTGAGGTGTTTCAACCTGCTCACAGATGGAGGTGCTCCAGAAAATGGTTGTCATTTTGAGTGCATGTTTTTTGAGACTGGCTCTCACTGGAGGGAGAGGCATAGAAATCAATCAAAGTAAATGTGTCTTTGAGATATATATTTTTAAATTTTGTAATTCTGCCAATTCTAGCTGGTACACTGAATTGACACAATCAATATCTGCTGCAAGGGGTTCTGGGAAAGTCGGATGTCTTTCGCATGGACATGAAGCTTTTGAAATCATGCCTGAAATTCACTTTGCAACATTTCCAGGGCCTCAGCACACTTCTCAGTCAGGAACGCAAGAGGTGGCTTCTCAGCTGCCATTTTCTGAGTAGTGGGAAGACATGTTTATGGAGGAGACCCAGTTTTACTTCAAATGCTTTTACATATGAATATGACACATGTCCTTGACATGAATGCATGTCGCAGATGCATTTTCCCTTGCCTCAGAGCTGTTGAGTAGGCCTGTTACATCCATTAAGAAAGCAAGGTGCCATTTCCATTTTGCATCGGTGAGCTCCAGCACAGCTTTGCTTTGGACGGCATAAGCGTGTTGATCTCAGGAAGCAGGTTGTTAACACGTTTTAAAACTCGTCCCCAACTAGTGGATCTCACTGGGGTACAGCACATCTTTGTAAGCAGCTTTCAGCTCAGACAAAAATTCCTGAAACTGCCTGTGGTTAAGAGCGTTGGCTTTAATGAAATCAACAATGCAAGTTTCATAATGGAATCCCACTTAGCTGCTTTGCAACACACTTCCTGTTTTACTGGGGAATATATATGAGATGACAAACAGGCCAAATTCCCTCAGTCATCAATCACTATGAGAAAGACCAGAGAATACAGCAATGATGTATGACAAAAGGTTGTCGAGCTGCACAAATCAGGAAATGACTTCAAGAACACAGCTAAAAAGTTGATAATGCACATTTCCACTATCAGGACAATAATTAAGAAGCTTAAAAAAACTGGAGATGTTAAGAATCTGCTGGGAAGAGGACACATGTCTATACTGACCCCACACACAGTAAGGAGTGTGATTTGAGTGGACAAAGAACCATCAACAATTATGACACACACAGATTTGCAATAAAGTATGCTTTTTACAACCTGTTTTGCTGATGTTAATCATGAGTACCAATATTTGTTTGTATGAGACAAACAACCCTTTTCTGGCACTGCACAAAAAATGATCTGCTGTTAATTTAACATCCTACACTCGCATTATTTTTTCTTTTCTTCGACATTATGGTTTCAGAATGTAGTACTGTAAAATAGTACTGCTAGTTCAATGATGTACAGTGGCCACACATCTTGTAGATAAAGCGGCCGGTCAAATGAAAGCAGCAGCCTATAGTTTGTTGTTATCATAGACCCCTGGTCTATGATTAAATACATGGCTGTTCTAGGAACACTTTGTATGTTTGGATGTGTTCAAAGGCCTGTTTCTCTGTGTTTTTTAAACCTCCCCTTTTTTTTGACAGCCTCATCTCCTGTGGCGCCCACCATTTCGTGTTTGTCCTATCACTTCAGAGTCACATATCACCACATGTCATACCACATGCTGACTGCTAATTGTCCTGAGGGCAGACTGTTCCAGTTTATCTCATGGAATGTTAAAGGACTAAATAAACCAGTTAAGAGAAAGAGAGGTATCTCACATTTGCAGTTAAATGCAGGAATTTCTGTTCTTTCAGAAAACACACCTGAGATGAACAGAAGCTCAGTGTCTTAGATGTGCTTGAGTGGAACGGGTGTTTCATTCTAAACATCATTACCATTTTTTAATGGTAAATCTTGAGGCACAGCAAAACTGAAACACAGAAATATTACCTTCAAACCTTGCATTTCAGATGAAAATGGGTTATGTGACTGCTACAAGTATTTTTCTACCAGTTGTTCTAGTCAGTGTTTATAACCCAAACTGGGATGATTCCAAACTTAAGTTCATATTAATGCTATCAGATATATATCAGTTTATATCTGTTATACAGTTAGGTCTGTCTGATCTTTGGAGACTCAGACATCCTACCGCTAAACCCTTCTCATTCTTCTCTTCTTCACATCACTCATTCTCACATATTGATTATTTTCTAGTAGACATCAAGCTTGTATCTTTTACTACAACCTATATGTACCACACACTATGCCCCAGCATCTTTTCAACTTAGCTTTAAAAATCACCCCCTCCACAAAAAGTGGTGACTTAACTCACAGCTTTGTAGATTTATGTCTTGTAGAATTTTTAGGAAAGAAATAATCTTCTTTACTGAAAGAATTCCCATACATGAAGTAGATTAGATTAGATTAGATTCAATTTTATTGTCATTGTGCAGAGTATAGCTACAAAGCCAATGAAATGTAGTCAGCATCTAACCAGAAGTGCAAAATACAGTACTGTTATATGTACTAATAAGGAAGGTAGAGTAGTAAAAAATATAAATGATGCAAATAGAAATACAACCCTACTTCCAAAAAAATTGGGACACTGTGTAGAATGTAAATAAAAATAGAATGCAATGATGTGCAAATCATGTAAACTTTATATTTTAATGAAAATAGTACAAAAACAACATATCAGATGTTGAAACTGAGAAATTAAATTGTTTTTTGAAAAATATCTGCCCATTTTGAATTTGATGCCAACAACACGTTCCAAAAAAGTTGGGACGGGGGCATGTTTACCACTGTGTTTCATCACCTCTTCTTTTAACAACACTCTGTAAGCGTTTGAGGAGACTGACTGCTGTAGTTTTAAAAGGGAAATGTTTTCCCATTCTTGTGTAGCATAGGATTTCAGCTGCTCAACAGTTTGGGGTCTCCTTTGTCTTATTTTTCGCTTCATAATGCGCCAAATGTTTATCAGTGGGTGACAGATCTGGACTGCAGGCAGGCCAGTTTAGCACCCGGACTGTTTTAATACCAAGCAATGCTGTTGTAATACATGCAGAATGTGGTTTGACATTGTCTTGCTGAAATAAACAAGACCTTCACTAAAAAAGACGTTGTCTGGATGGCAGCATATTATGCCAAAACATGTATATATCGTTCAGCATTAATGGGGCCTTCACAGATGTGCACATCACACATGCCATGTGCACTAATGCACCTCTATACCATCATGAATACTGGCTTTTGAACTGTACGCTGAAAACAAGCTGAGTGGTCTTTAGATTGGGGGACACAGTGTCCATGATTTCCAAAAAGAATTTTAAATGTTGATTTGTCGGACCACAGGACACTTTTCCACTTTCACTCAGTCCATTTTAAATGAGCTCAGGCCCAGAGAATATAAATGATATCTTCTTTGCATTTTAGACTTTTATCTTGCGTTTGTGGATGCAGCAACAAACTGTTTTCACAGACAGTGGTTTTCAGAAGTGTTTCTGAGCCCATGCAGTGATTTCCACTACAGAATCAGGTCTGTTTTTAATGCAGTGCTGCCTGAGGGCCCAAAGATAATGACCAGCAAATACTGTTTTTTTGGCCTTGCCCCTTGCATACAGAGGTTTCTCCAGATTCTCTGAATCTTTTAATATTATATACCGTAGATGATGAAAAAGTTCTTTGTTATTTTACATTGAGAAACATTATTCTTGAATTATATTTTATTGTGCAGTCTTTCACAGAGTGGTGAACCCCTCCTCATCTTTACTTCTGAAAGACTCAGCCTCTCTGAGATGCTCTTTTTATACCCAATCATGTTACCGACCAATTGCCAAGTAACCACCAGGTGTTTTTTTAGCATTACACAACTTTACCAGCCTTTTGTTGCCCCGTTCCAACTTTTTTGAAATGTGTTGTTGGCATCAAATTCAAAATCGACATATATTTTTCAACATTTGATATGTTGTCTTTGTACTATTGTAAATGAAATAGGGTTTAAATGATTTGCACATCATTGTTTTTATTTACATTTTGCACAGCACCCCAACTTTTTTGGAATGGGGTTGTATATATACATATATACAGAGTAAGTGGAGAGAATGCAAATGTAGGTAGTATGTACTGTCACAACAGCCTACATAAAAAGTATGCAGAGTAAAAAAATATGCAGTAACTGTTTGTGCAAAAATGAATAGTGCAGTAATGCTATGACATAAAGTAAAGTAATAGTGCAGTGAGTGCAAAGATGCAGATAAAGTGGCAGTGTGGAGTTCAGCAGGGACACAGCCTCAGTGAAGAAGCTCTTCCTGAGCCTACTGGTGTGGGAGTGGAGGCTTCTGTAATGCATGCCAGATGTGAGGAGGGTAAAAAGTCCATGGTTAGATGAGAAATGTCCTTGATGATGTTCCTCACCCTGTCCAGGCAGTGATCATGGTAAATGTTCTCAATGGTGGGTAACTGGGTACCTGTGATGCGTTGAGCAGTTTTCACCTCCTGCTGGAGCACTTTGCGTTCAGATGCGGAGCAGTTGCCATACCACACTGAGATGCAGTTTGTGAGTATGCTCTCAATGGTACAGCTGTAAAAGTCCACCAGCATCCCAGAACACAGGTGAGCTTTCTTGAGGCTCCATAGGAAGTAAAGACAGGAGTTTAGGGACCAGGTGAGATCATCTGAGATGTGGATACCAAGGAACTTGAAGCCAGACACGTGCTCTACCTCAGCTCTGCTAATGTAGATGGGGGGTGTGCCTGGTTCCTACCCCTCCTGAAGTCCACTATGATCTCCTTGGTTTTCTGGGTGTTGAGCGCTAGGCTGTTGTCATCACACCATACAGCCAGGTGCTCGTCCCTGTAGGCCATTTCATCATCATCCATGATCAGACCTATCACCATTGTGTCATCCGTGTACTTGATCATGGAGTTAGAGCCATAAACAGGAACACAGTCATGAGAGAACAGGGAGTACGGAAGGGGGCTCAGCACACAACCTTGTGGCACGCTGGTGTTCAGGGTAATGGGGGAGGAGAAGAGTTTGTCTAAATTAACAGGCTGAGGTCTGTCAGTCAGGAAGTCAAGAATCCAACTGCAGAGAGATGTGCTGATACCAAGCTGGCTAAGCTTTAAGATCAGTGTGTTACATGCTGAGCTGTTGAGTCAATGAACAGCATTCTGACATATGAGTTTTGACAGTCCATGTGGGTCAGTACAGTGTGGAGCGCCGTAGAAACTATGTCCTCTGTTGACCTGTTGTGGCAGTAGGCAGATTGGTATGGGTCGAGTGTAGCAGGCAGACAGGATTTCAAATGAAAAAGAACTAGTTTTTCAAAGCGCTTGGAGATGATAGAGGTGAGTGCAGCAGGGTGAAAGTTATTGAGGGCTGAAGCAGTCAAATGCTTTGACACTGGCACAATGGTGGCAGTCTTGAAGCTAGTTGGGACAACTGCCTGGGCCAGCGACAGATTGAAAATGTCCGTGAACACCCCGACCAGCTGCTTATCACAGGCTCTAAGCACATGGCCAGGTACTCCATCAGGGCCAGCTGGCTTTTGTACATTCACCTTGCTTAGAGTGTGACAGACATCTGCGGTGTAGAGTGTAGATTACTGTTGTTGCACTACCACAAATGGTTATGTATGTTGCTTGCCCCTACATAATCTGTGTATTGCTTGTACACTGTGTATTTTCTGTAAATAATATGTGCATTGTCTGTATATTACTTCTCCGTATGTCGTCTGCATATTGCTTGTCTACTGTGTATACTCTGCATATTGTATATTGTGTAATGTCTGTAAATTATACATGTTTGTATATTGCATTTAGTACTAGAGAGACACCAACAGCTGGAGCCAAATTCCTTGTGTGTGCCAACATACCTGGCCAATAAATCTGATTCTGATTCTGATTCTGACACTAACTCTGCACTAGACGTATCCCATTCAGCGCTGGCGGAATTATTAAAGGCATATTTGCGAGGCCAAATTATTTGTTATTCTTCAAGAAAAAAAAGCAAGAGGTTAAAAAGATATCAGAATCCAGAGCACAGATGGATGTTCAGTATGCCTCTGCCCCAAAACTTGACATACTTGATTACAAACAGAATATGACTTGCTTTTCAAATCAAAAGCAGAACTAATCCTTTTATGAAACCAACATGTTATACACGATTATGGTGAGAAGGCAGACAAACTATTAGCACATCAGGCTTGTCAAGTGGCCACATCCAGAGTGATCACTCGAACCAAATCTCCTTCAGGTATTATAGTTTTGGATCGTGACGAGATAAATAATTGTTTTGTAAGATTTTTCACCTCTGTTTACTCCACAACTTTGAAAGCTTTCCACAAACAGACTCTTCTTACTCTAACCTAGAATTGCCAACAGCCAGTGCAGAACTAAATACTAATCTAGGTAATCAGATTTCCATTACTGATATATGAGAAGCAATTAAATCTGTGCGAGCAGGCAAATGTCTGGGCCCAGGTTGTTTCCCATCTGAATTATATAATAATTTTTCAGAATTCTTTTCTCCACTACTCGTGAGTATGTTCAGTGAATCTTATTCCAAGCCCCCTGCTACCCCCAAGCTTAACCCATGCCTCCATCTCTCTCCTTGTTAAGAAAGACAAAGATCAGTTACTATGTGAATCATATAGACTGATTGCACTCCTTAATGTGGACTTCAAAATATTACGTAAAGCCCTATTATTGGATCAAACTGGTTTTATCCAGGGTAGGAATTCTTTCTACAACATTCGTATGCCCTCAAATATTATTCACACCACTGGTCCCCTACACCACTCTGACACAGTCATGTCCCAAATGCTGAAAAGGCTTTTGATCGAGTGAAATACCAGGGGGTACCAGTACAAAACATTGGAAACATTTGGCTTCAGTGTATCTTTTATTTTCTGGATAAGGCTGTGTTAGCTTCGATTCAAACAAATGAAACTTTTCACATGATTTTGCTCTCATGAGGAGCAAGACAAGGATTGTCCTCTGTCCCATTTGCTTTTTGTGATTGCAATAGAACCCTTAGCCACATTGTTTAGGCGGCGTAATGATTTCTGTGGCATTCAGAGTGGAAGACTGGAACACAAGGTCTTTCTATATGCGGAGGATCTTTTATTGTATGCTGGTAACCACATGCCCTCAACATTCTGGACAAGTTCAGGACCTTCTCAGGCTATAAATTACACTTTAAAAAAGTTTTTTTTTTCCCATAAATTTCAATGTTCACTCACTGGCCTTGTCAACATGTCCCTACAAAAAGGCCAAACTAAACACTCTCTTTTTTGCATATTTTGAATGTCCCATAACAAAAACAGCTTAAAAACTGATTGTCATTTAAACTGTGCATTTGAACTTCAAGCTGGCCCCTGTCAGGCCGTATATATTTATCAACTTGAGCTAATAAAGAGTGGTAAATGTATGTAAGTAGACTGTATTACATTACTGTCATATCTGTTACTTTAGGCTGGGTTTCTTCAATAAAGCCTTGCTTTGCTCCTTGTTTGATGCATTTATGGGTTGTGTCTGTCATTTTAGGTTTGTTGATTAACAATTAAATCACTGACTTATACCGGCGGTTACTGGTGAAAAGAATTTGCCAAAATTTGCATCCCTAACTAGGAGGTCTCTTCAGCGAGACAGCACACCACAGTAAAAGAACTCAAATCACTGCGTTGTTTTGGCCAAGAAACATAGTTTTTGTTCAAACATACTGCCAGCTTTATCATAGCCTCCTAATCCAGTATTTCATTCAAACATTAAGAAAACAACAGTATTCCAACAACACTTAGCTGACTAAACATAGACACAAAATTGTGGTATTTTGTAGTTAGTGTGTGTGTCTGTGTGTTTATATGTTTTTATATGTGTATATGTCTACAGCTGCTAAAGGAGAACGTTACGCTGACCACTTGTGATATTTTAAACATCTGCTTTTTTTACATACATTGTTATGACTGTATTGATTTAAAAAACCAATAACGTGGTGGGTCAGACATCAACACCACACAAGGGTTAAGCCTAGTGTATGCTGCCATGCAAATGAACAGACAACTCAAGCTGGCGGTACAGGAGGCTCTGCTCACACAGCGAAGTGCGCTGATGCTGTGGCACTCAGACACAAATTCATTGGTCTCGTTAAACATTCTGCCCCAGCAAATTTCTGCCAGGCATACACTGTGTGATTTTACCCTGTTTTTAAGCACACATAAACACAACAACTTCACCAGTACAGGTGGAGACATGCAGGCTAGCAAAACAAAGGTAAAAAAGTCTTATTTTTACAGTGCCATATATGCTGACTTTGCTTTGTTTCACTGAATATAATACAAAGTGTAAACTTTACAATTGTGATTTTTTAAATTAGCTTGGTAAAATCTGCTGTAGAGAGACCATATTGTCCTAGCCCTGTATATCACTGCATGGTTTTAGTTCATTTCACAGTCAGCTACAAGTTAGCAAAGCTGCTGTTGCAGCATGTTTGCTTAGTACCTGGATGCACAGCATGTTATTTTGAATGAAACAGCTTTATTGGAAATTGTTCCTAGACAGTTGTCTGTAGGGGCTGTTTTTCACACAGTATGTCAATCTGACTGAACGTTTTCATACAGTGTGAGTATGTAAATTGGAGGGTTTGTCCGCAAGCAATGATTGATTTAAATGTACAAAAATAGTAAACAAGTAGGTCATTAATGTAATGTAAAACTATGTGAACATCAAAAAAAAAGAAAAAGAAAAAGTATTGCTAGTTCATGGATTCAGAAGGAACTTGAAGATTTATCTTTAGTCATTGCTTAGTAGAAATACAAGGCAATTAGATGCTGTTAGCATCTAACAGAATTGCAAATAGTAGCATTGTGCAAAATGAAACAATGTGAAGTGTAATAATATCTGTGTATACAAATAATAAATATACAAAAATATAATAACACAGAACCGTTGAGAAACAGTGCATATTCTAAAAATATTCAGTCTAGTTACTAATAATTTTATTCATATATGGATATACAAATATAAACATATAAACATATATTAAAATGTAGATTTAAAAATATACAAAGTGTAAGTATAATAAGTATACAGGGTGTAATAAGTATGCAACACAATGCAACAGAAGTGTACAAAGTGTAACAAGTACAGTGCACAAGGTAATAAGCATACAGAATGTAATTAGTACAGTATACAGTGTAATAAGTGTACAGAGTGTAATAAGCACAGTGTACAGTGTAATAAGTATACAGAGTCTAACTAGAAAGAGAAAATTCATCAACAAACTTGGCTTCAAAAAGCCAGTAAATTACCTTAAATCCACTGATACCTTAAATCCAAAACTTTAAATACACTAGTGCCTTATATCAACCAGTACCTTAAATTCACTGATTCCATAAGTGAACTGCCACCTTAAATTCACTGCTGCCTTAAATTTACTGATACCTTAAATTCACTGCCACTTTAAATTTACTGGTACTGTAAATTCAGTGCCTCGTTAAATTTATTGACACCTTAAATTTACTGCTACATTAAATCCAGTGCCACCTTAAATTCACTGGCACCTTAAATTTACTGATACATTATCTCCAGTGCCACCTTAAATTCACTGCTACCTTAAATGCAGTGCTACCTTAAATCCATTATTTGTGCTGATATTGCTGTGCATTAGGCTGTGTGCATGTGAGTCTGTGTGTCTGTGTATGAGTACTGTTTGTTCTGTGTGTCTGTGTGAGAGATATGCATTGTGACATCACTTGTGGCAGTTAGACTTGAATGTCCTGAACATTCCGACATTAATTCCTTATGGGAAAAAATATCGTCATTGAACCATTGTTTCACAAAAACTGTACGTCAGATCGCTTAGAAAAGCACAAGCAACCTAATCAGGCACAGGTCCTACGATCCTTCCAAGTTGTGTGATTTGTTGAGAAACGATTTTTTGAGCATAGAATAATAATAAGAAGAAGATTACAAATAACAGTAAGTTGGCTTTTTAAGGCCAACTTAGTAAGTATACAACACAATACAACAGAAGTGCAAAGCATACAATACAATACGTCAAATAAATAAGTACAGGTTATATACAGTGTATGCAGTATATACAGTGTGAGGCTTGGTGGGAAGAAGCTGGACCTGAGCCGAATGGTTCTAGCCTGAACACTCCTCTTGGATGGCAGGAGGTTATACAGTGTGTGGCTGGGGTGGAAGGGGTCCCTGATGATGTTAGTTGCTCTGTGCAGACAGCGCTGCTCGTAAAAGTCTCTGATGTCGGGGAGCTGGGCACCAATGATGCACTGAGCTGTCTTCAACACTCTCTGCAGGGCCTTCCTGTCAGCCACAGTGAAGATTCTGTACCACGCTGTAATACAATTGGTCAGGATACTCTCAGTGCACTGCTAAAAGTTTGTGAGGCTTGGAGGAGATACATGGTCCTCAGGAAATAAAAATGCAATAAAAGTTCCTGGTTTCCTCAGGAAATAAAAATGCACTGCGCCTTTTTTTACCAGACAGGAAATTTTGAAGTTCCACGACAGATCCTCAGAGATGTGGACGCCCAGGACCTTGGCACTCTACCCCAGCCCCATTACTGTAGACATTGGATTGTGGGCAGCTGTTGGTTTTGATGTTATTAACTTATTGGTAGCATTATTAGTGTTATAAGTGTTTATAAGAGCTACAGGTTAAATACTTTGTGAGGGCATCAAAAAAGCACATGAAAAGGTTGGAACAGATTTCAGACACTCTTTACAAAGGAATTTGCATTCCCAAGGATGTTATTAATCGACTAATCAACTTTCTAAAACAGATTTTGGATGTTTAAGGATGTTCTTTGTTTACTGACATTGTAGATTATTGTGGGAGATTTTCTTGATAATGTGAAACATTTTTTGGTTTAATTATAATAAATCATATCATGCTTTGAGGTCTCTCTGTGTGTATGTGCAGTTCTCTCTGTGTGTCCATGTGACGCAGAGAATTTAGAAATTGTACTGTTTTGTGTCAGGCAGGCCTCTTCAAAAGCTATGACCTGGAGAAACATAAATACACAGAGAGGCATGTAACCACGTATTATTAAATATTAAGGATTAGGTAATAAATAAAGTAAACAAATTTCAAAGGCCTGATTGTGGCCTTGGCCTCTGATTGTTTTTTAAAAATACGTTTGAAAATAATGGAAACATTTTGATAAGAAAAAATAATGATGTCAATAGTGATTTGTAGAATAATTAAAGAAGCAATGGAATCCTAATGAAAGGTATTCAATGAGGTCATAATGGCATGTCATTTGGAGATGATGATGTAAAAATCAAAAGACATGAAATATTTGGGAGGGGAAAAGAGAAGTCAGGTGATGACCCCTCCTTGCCCAGAGAAGTTACGGCTTTTTGTGTGTTGGTCAGTTGCAGCCTGGGCCAGCTGATGCATCCACATCCACCTCCTTTTATTAGCTCAGTGATGTGGTCCACAGAGCACATGTTATTGTAGCATCCTCTGTGCTCTGAGGGTTAGTGAGTGGAGTAAGGAGCCATCACATAAGGGACTTCACAGCAGGATTTTTAACAGGCCTACCTAAAGAAATAAACAACAAAACACTGTTCAGGTTGGAGTGGTTTTCATGACAAAGTAGCCTATGTAATTATTATAAAGATATGATGTGGTATGTGGTAGGACTCATATTTGCATATTTGTTTCCTACTTGAGAATTGACAACATCCTTCATGAAGTGCATTAGAGTTAAGTTAGCCATGTAGAAACATGTTGTTACATTATTTTCATGAGAGATGATCGCATTGTGGTCTGTGCCATAGCATGCTAATGTGGCTGAGTAAGCTGAGTGATGCTTATGAATGCATTTAACCCTTTTATTTGCTTTGCATCAGAGTGTCCACTTGCACTCTTGATACCACACAGAATTAAGGGCTAAAATATGGAAATATCAAGGAGTTGAACGTGCTCTAGATTTGTAAAGTGCTTGTGGGAAAAAGGTTTATTTAGAAAGTTAGACACATCCCAGACTAGATAAAGAACAGCCACATGCTTCCCTCCATTAAAATGGCATTAAATGTTGCATCATGTATCTGTGTACAGTCATATGCAAACACCACTGGTCACATCACAATTTTGTTGAGTTTCTAAGTGAAAATAAGTTAACACATCCTCTACAGAGAACACACTTTTGTATAGGTTAATACCTAATTACTGTTTATTTGCTGCAGGTGACATAAAAATAAATAAATAAAAAAGAACTTTGCCATATTTAAATTTGTTCATTGTAAAGGATGCCTTTCACTTATTTTTACTTACATATACCTGTGTTTCAACTTATTTTCACTCAGAAGATAAAAAACGTAATTTGACTGTGGGTGTTAATTTTTTTGCATTTGGCTATAAATGACTAATTGTTGCTACTTAATGACTTAATGACTTAAATTTTGATTAATTTTTGTTTGGTGAATTTTAGATGAATTATTCCTACAGAGTGTTAATGGTTAAACATATTTATGTCAATAAAGACATATTATATTTACTTATTCATTGCAAGGAAATGTTGTGAACTGAAATAATCTCTGCTTGTGAATCACATAAAATCTCTGATTTATGCCACGGCACTCCTAGTTGTGCTCTGGTCGTCCAGCGATTTCCCCATGTTTTCCTCCTTTTCTTTTTGCTAGGTGCGCTATTAACAGCAGTTTCTGTACTTCTGTACTGAAAATTACACCCAAAAGCAGTAGAATGTGGCATTGTGTTCAGACATTGTGTTTTTTCCCTATTTTGAATTATACCCGGTGACCAAAAAATACTGGAAAGGGTTCCTTTTAAAACTTCTCAGTGGAGAAATGACCCACGGTCACTGTTTTAATTGTGATATTGGCAGAAAAATGCCTTAGCTTCCAAAAATTGAGGATGCAGAAATGCATGGGCTACATACTGAAAAAGATGATTCTTCAAGGATTCTTTAATACAGGCAATGGCTCTATTTAGAACCGTAAGTTCTATATAGAACCATTTTATGCTTAAATGGTTCTTTGCATGTTGATATGGTTCTTCAGATTGATTGAGAACATATTGTTTATGGCTCTGTAGAACCTTTTTGTAAACACTCTGCTGTCTGAATACAGTCTTTGACTGTACTATGCACAGTGGAAGTCACATGTCAACAACATACAGAAATGCTGACGACTTCTCTGGGCTCAAGCTTATCTGAAATACACAGCTGAAATGAGTATTGTTGTCAGCCTTTCAGATTGTTTATGGAAATAACAGACATTGTGTTTTCCAGTCGGGTAACTTGCAGATCTGTGAAGGTGCCATTAAGTGCTGGTGTTCGGTTCGGAACACCAGCATTTAATGCATATGTTACCACAGATCCTGAACTCTGCATGATCACATATGCATTCTTTTGTGAGACCCTGCAGCTGCCTGTAACCATAAGCATAAAGTTGCTGTTATCTAGATTTAGCACATGTGTACATACTGAATGACATGGCAGCTTAACGTAATGTCTACTATTGGCAAGAGTCCACCGGCCTTAGATTAGCCCCCACCACTGTTTTCTGGAGCCTGATTGCCATTTAGCTAGCCTCCAGGCATAGAGAGCTACACGCTGTAAGGTCCAACCCTGTTCTTTGGCAACGTCACAATGCGATTTTTTTCATACCTTTTGAATTGCAGCCTTCCTCCGCTGCAGCCTTAGCTTTGAGAAAGGCTACATTAATGGCTATGAAATATGAACATCGCTGTTGTTGGAGCTAAACCTTGTATCTCCATTTTGTTTTTCAGTTTTTGTCATAATTTGAGAATGCCTGTTGCCCTTTACGTTGTGTGTTAATTTCATGATGAATGGACCCAAGGAAATGGCCCAAAATGACTTAAAAAGTCTGGTTACACTGATTTACATTAAAAGTAAAGTATGTTTTTCGTTCTCCTGTAGCGTTATCATTTGGAGATACAAGGTTTTGTTCTGACAGCAGCGTTGTCTAATGTAAATATTTTTAGTTTTGTTATGTGTTCTTTAGCATTTACTGCACTTGGTTCAGGATGATAAGGACTCTTATTGTAGAGGGCGGGGCTAAGCACCTCCTGGGGGCTGTGTGTGAGTGTGCGTGAGCTGAGAGATGTGAGAGATCTGAGACAGAGAGGAACTGTTAGAGAAAGCTGCTTATGTTCAGCTGCCTATGGCTGTGACCAACAACAGCTGGAGATTAGAGCACCACAATTTGTTCAAAACTCTTTTAATAACAGTGAACACTATAATATTAATGTTTAATGCAGTATTCCAGAAAGTGTATTACCTGAATTGTAAGATGATGGGAAGAAGAACTAACAGTCACTTTTTACAAAATATAGACTGAAAAGAAATTAGATCTTTAGAATCATTAGAATGTCCTAAATGCTTCTTGGCTTTCAGTAGCATGAATACTAGTTAGTTGCATTTTGTGTATTTGCTAATTCTATGCAAAAAACTCTGCAAACGCTGTTACTTTTAACCCTGTAAATCATTTAAGTCATTGTTAGTAACAAAATTATTTACATTTCTTTTCTACATTTTAAATCATGCATTGATTGTTATTGATATTATTGTACTTATTGCTGTTACTATTCATATTGTAAATTATGTTTGCAATTATTAAAAAAAACTAAATAAAACAGAGCCAGAAATGGAGCTTGCACATTCAGCAACATAGTTTCACTTTTGTGATTATTATATATGCCTGTTTACAGTATATAAAATGTTACAGTAATAAAATGTAAACTATGTACATAGATTTCTGAGACTGGATTTATATGCAGACAGAAACATGTGGAAAAACCGGAAAAACAAAAGAAACAAAAATGTTACATTTGTACTTCTACTATCTACTATGAGAGCTTGATTCTGCCACAGGAGAAAAAAATTATAGTCATTTAATAAGTCATAATAATGAGCATAGCATATTTTAGTTTTGACTTACTTTTGCTTAATTATGACTTGCTATCTCATAATAATGAGAAGCTGAGTATATCATAATAATAACTTCAAATATAATATAATATAATAATATAATATAATATAATAGGTTTCTCACAATTATGACTTTACATCTCAAAGTATTATAATAATCACTTACTATCTCATAATAATGAGAACGTTTTCTCTTAATTATGGGAAAGTAAATCATAATTATGAGATACAACGTATAATATGAGAAAGAAAGTCATAATCATAAGATACTAAGTTATGTTTATTAGATAGTATCTCATGATTATGAGATTTCAAGTCAAAATTTTGAGATAATAAGTCATCTTTATGAGATGAATCTTAATATGAGACAGCAAGCCAGAAATATGAGATGCTATGTCGTAATTATGAGAAAATATTAAATAAGTCATTAATGTCTAAAATGTCTCATTATTATGATTTACTAAATGGCTATATTTTTTCCAGTGGCAGAAACGGGCTTCCGTTATCTGCTCTACTGTGTCTCATATCGAAACTAAATTCTTATCGTCCATCCCTGATTTGAAGATCAGTGTTGATGTTCAGATCTGCTGGAAATCTGCGGAAATCTGTTACATCCGCTTGCGTCACTTCCTCACCCCAGAAAACATGGCGTTGATTCTAAGGTCAGTGCTCAGTGACTTTAATCTTAACATGCACCTTTTACACTCCAGACCACTTTTGAGAAACGACACTGCGTCTCTATCTTTGCACTTTAGTGAAGTTTTGAAACGCAGGACAGTGTTTTTGGGCTGTTAATGCGAGCGCTGTTTGTCTGCTTGCATAAGGTTAGCTTGTGAGCTAAGTGAGCTGGTAGTCCTCAGTCTGCGTTCGGTCCTTTTATCAGCTTATTGAACATAATAGCCGGTGTGTTTGATGATGCTGATTAAGTATATAATGAATAATTAGCGCGAGAACTCGCGTGCCTGTTCTCTTTGCTTCTGTTGAAAAGTGTGATTAGCTTTTAGCTAACCTAGACAGGCTGCTCAGTTCAGGTCGGACGATTTGCTATAACGTTAACTTTAGCTAGGCTACGTAAATTAATTGTATAGTCTTTAACTGAAATAGAGCCCCGAAAAAATCCTTTGGAAGTCTCCGTTTTCCTTGTTATTTAAAGTTAAACAAGCATGAGTTTTTCTTTTGGCTCTTTATCCCTCTCTCTCTCTAGCTGTTTGACATTGACATTAACTATACGTCACTGTCATTTGCTTCTCTGTGCATATTCGTTAGTCAATCCCAGGTTTCCAGACACGTATTTGACTCTGCCAGTGCAAACAAGACCTACATCAGTACTGTCTTGGTGTAGTACTTGTGTAGTGTCCTGTAGTAAAGCATAGTAATTGTCTGGATTCTCTAAGGTTTTTATAGGGCTCATATACAGAATCCCTGTAGCATTACTGTAGTTCTTTTTTATAACATTTCATAATATTTGATTTTGAACTTTTTAGCCAACATATTGTCATATCTTTATGTGTCTGACACAGTCAGTGGTCTACCAGATCCTCGACAGACTTTTTATTTTGTAAGTTTTGACTTATCTTTCCCGTGCGTGATTTGAGAGCGATTGTTACTCCTAACATTGTACTCCTCTTTTGAGTCTTGGTTCCTCTCAGTCCTCCTCATACTTGCAGGGAGTTTTTTGCTGTCATTCTTGGTCATTAGAGCTCTGGATTTAAAATAAAATAGAATTGAATTCCACATTTTGCCACATTTATGAGAAACTGTAACACCAGAGGTCATTCACTATTAAAAGTCTTTCTGTAGCATTATCTATAATTTGGGTCTGGTAGAGTGGCTCACAGAGTGTCCTCAAGCAGAGTAATGACATCTGTGTAAATGTTTCTCCAGTCCACCACACTTGAAAGTTTGGTCTTTAAGTGCTTTTTAAGCAGAAGACACTTTAGAAGACACTAAACTTAGCAGTGCTGTTGTTCTGTTGCTGTTGCGGTGGGTATTAGCCTACATGAAGCAGGGTAAATCAAAGTTCAGGACTGTCCAATAGGTGAAAAGGTACAGTACATATTCTTTCAGATAGCAGACTTTGGTCTTAACATATCCATATCTCCTGAACAACCCACTAGGACTGTTTTATGGCTTTATTTAATTGCATTATTAATGGGACTAATATATTTGTTTTTTGCCTGTCCACTAGGACGGTGGCCCGGCAGGGGCTATGTTCATCACGGACACAGTTCAGTCTGCTCTATAGGCAGTGAGTATTGTTTGGTTGGATGTGTGTTTGGATGTGTGTTTATCCTTGCACTATTGAATCCTGTTCCAGTTGGCAAGTTTCTTTACTTACGTTTGAATAGGTGTAGTCCAGATGGTCACTGGAAAGTGCTATAGATAAACAAATGAGGCCGATTTGAGATAAACGAAATATAAATATTAGCAGTAGAAATATCTGACCTCACAACAAATTCTATTTGATTATGATTCTTTAGTAAACAAATCAATGAATCAAGAAATCTCAGATTGAAAAATGATTTGAATCAGTTTGATTGAGTACATTTGGTAGAATTCAGAATTTTTTTAAGGATACATAAATTATACAAATACGGTTGGAGGAATGATTTACACAAAAGACAAGGAAAAAATTGAAAATAGCCCAAGAATGATTTTTTTGATCAAAAAATGAGCACTAGAGATAACACTATTTCTTTTTTGATACAGATACCAATATTAAAAGCTTGGGTATTGGCCAGTACTGATCCAATATTTTTTCTTCAAAAGCTACTAGCTTTAAAAAAAAAATCTAAACAGTTCACTTAGGATGAGCATTTAAAACTACTCAAACACTTTGTAACCTCACAGGAAGATATATAAAGCTAACATCACATCATGCGATGTGTGTCCTATTATTAGGATAGATTTGTTGCAGGACTTATTTTTTCCTCCGATGTCCAGCATTTTATGCTGATATCAGTCTGATACTGGTGCCATCTCTAGTGCACACATTACTGAATATTATTATAATCTATTTTTATTTATTCTATTTCTCCAAAATCAAACTAATTGAATTGCCACCTTCACACTGATACATTGATGCATTTTTACATCCCTAATAGATTTTATTATGTTCAATAGACAATATTTACCACATTGGTTGACTAACAGGGCAACCCAGTTTTGAGAAACAGGACCATGTATGTCTGTTCATTACTATATGTTTGGGATTGTGTAGTATATTTACAATTAAAGGTGCAGTGTGTAAGATTTAGGGAGTATACAAAACCATGTTTTCACTAGTGTTCAATCACCTGTCACTATGAATTGTTGTATTTTCATTAGCTTAGAATAAGCCCTTTACAGGCTCTAGAGAGTACCTTACACGTTTTAACATTAAAGTGGCAGCTTAAATTGGGTGGTGCCAAAGCACCGGTTGGCAGACGTAGAAAGAAAAAGAATCAGTAGTTGCTACTGGTGCTGGCTAACGGTTATGTGTTTTGAGAAGCTTGAGAAGCCAAATTTTGACAAATAGAGTGTTAAACTTACTATTTAACACAAGAAAAAGCAAGGAATTCTCATCGTCAAGGAAGCAGCATACGTTCTACTACATACTTGGAAAGGGAGGGCCGAGGGAGGGATATTCTGTTGGTTGCAGTCTGCAACCTCCTCGCTAGATGCCACTAAATCTTACACACTGCACCTTTAATTGTAGGTTAGTAGTAGTAGTAGTAGTTGTAGTCGTAGTACACTGTACTCTATTACATGTTGTCTGATGAACTGTGTGTTTATGTATGTTTGTCACAAAACAACTTTTAAAGGATCACACCAACACAGTGTATGCTCTGTTGTATGTGTTCAGTGCTGTTCCCATGGGAACTTCAGCAAAAGAGGAGATGAACAGATTCTGGGAAAAAAATACTCGACTCAACAGACCCCTGTCTCCCCATATATCCATCTATAGGTAAGAGAGAGAGTGTGTGTGTATGTGTGTGTGTGTGTGTGTAAGAGAGAGAGAAGAGGAGTGTAAGATCAGTCCTGAAAAAATCTGGAAAAGACAATTCAGACATGGCAGAAAGTTACTGGATCGATGCTAACAATAATAGCTTAATAGCTTAGTATCGTAATGTTCTCGCCTAACATGGTGGTCTTACAGTGGTGACACTGCTGTTTCGAAGTTATGAAGACTGGTCCTCAACGAGTTGCGATGGGAATTTTAAACATTTCAGCTATTTGAATATCTGCTTTTTATGTAAACAAATTAGACTTGAATATCCCAGTGAGAACATACAGAAAATATTGAATATTGTTTTGAATGAAAAACACAAACAAAGAAGGTTTTATTTTCAATTACTGCATGAAGCTAGCTAAAGGTGGGCTATATGATGACATGTTACTGCGATAAAAATTCTGGGTATCGTCAGTATTTCTATGACACGGAACAACTGCATGTGTCATAAAAAGAGAGATTTAGACTAATTGGAGAGCGTGTAAACAACAACCAGTGTATAGAAACTGACTGCATACTAACAAGAAGCTGATTAGATGGCAGCCTATTATGGCTTTATCTTATTAATTAATTGTACCACTTGTTTAATTTTCTTTCTCTTGTTCCTTTATGAATAGTTTATTTTTTACATATGGTGAGGGGCGGGGGCGGTGTTGTTGTAAAGAAAAGCTACCTGTTAGTTCTCTCTGTTACTCAGTGTAATGCTGTTATAATTGATAATTGCTATTATCAACATGGATATTTTTAAACTGGAAGCCCAGGACAATACAGAGCCCATATCATGGAAAACCAGGTTCTCCTCACTTATAATGAGAGAGTTTGATGTAGGGTGTAAACCAGGCATGACAAACTGAGTTCCTTGTTGGCCAAAGTGTTGTGGAATTATGCTTTTACCCTCATCTACCACCCTGAATTCAGTTCATGAAGGCCTTGCTAATTATCTGATAAGTTGAATCAGGTGTGTTTAATGAGGCAGTGTCCTGAAGTTTGCGGTGTTTTGGCCCATGTGGACTGGAGTCTGACGCATGTGATGTGAACCCTGTGAAATGTTTAAAATGTGTCATTCACTCTCCAGTCCATACAGTCTGTATATGGAAACTAAACTGCAAAAAATAGCCTGTTTTGGAATCACTGCTTCTATCTTGTCACGAAAACCAACTCATTTAAGTATGTATGCCTATTCAGTCTATAGTAGTTTAGCTCTGTCCATTCATGCTGAAGGTAAAAGGAGTGTTTCAGAGCAGAGGTCATTTATGTATCTCAGTCTTAAAGGTACAGTAAAAAAGCCTGTTTAATTATATGGGATACAGAGGATTTGGAAAATGGTCATGCAAAAATTAGTTAGTACAAAAACCACACAGTCATCACAGGAGGGGGAAGTAAAATAGAACAAAAATTTACACTATTAAAGATGGTTCTTCAAGGGTTCTTTAGTAAAGACAGTGGTTCTATCTAGAACCATAAACACTCAAAGAACCATTTGCATGCTTTTTGCATCATGAAATGGTTCTTCAGATTGATGGACAGTGTGTTGTATATAGTTCTATGTAGAACCTTTTTAACAAGGGTTCTAGGTAGCACCAAAAAAGGGTTCTTCTAGCTGTGGCTGGTGTCTTCAGTGTTGAACTGTTTTGAAGAGGAAGTGTAAACTGGGCAGTATCTGCAGCTCCAGTGTTTCTGCTGTGTTTAAACTAGCTGTTACTAAAATAGTAAAATGTGGATGCCTGGCTAGAGACTGTTTTCTGCTGCTTGCTGTGAGCAACATGTCGCCAAAATCATGTACTAAATACACTCTCACAGTTTCTCTCTTGAGTCGTGACCAGTTAAAACTCTCATAGAAATGTTGTGCTGTGCTGACTGCACTTGCAGTTTTACTTCAAAACAGGGATCTAAAACAATGGCTGGAATGTGTGTATCTGTTCATTTGTGGAATAGAAATTTGAAATATTATAATTTTGAAGGACTTCAAGTCATTGTTAAATACCAGCATCATTTTTTTAAATACCACCCAAACGTATATCATATTAGTCATTTGATACATTTAACTGCAACCATTTGTGTTATTTAATTGAAGACTTTTGAATTGTAGTGTAAAACAAAGAAGTGAGTTGTGCAGATGAACAGTGTCAGGAAACATTACTGAATCATGAGCTCCAAGTCAATCTGAAATCAAAAATGACCTTGTTCGTTCATGTCCCTGGTCATATTAAGCAGCATGTACCAGTGAGGAAAAAATATATTAAAAAATAAAGATAAATGTCTGAACGCTGAATATTTTAAAGCTCTCTTATTTTTTATTAATGCATTTATGCAGTCTTTCAACCTCTGCAGTCTTAATCAGACAAAACATTCATGTGTACACCGCAAGCCTATAGACAGGAGCAGGTTGTGAGGTAGAGGTACAGTGCTGTGAAAAAGTATTTGCCCCCACCTGATTTCTTCTATTTTTGCTAATTTGTCACATTTTAAATGTTTCAGATCATCCAACTAATTTAATATGAGATTAGGACAATATTAGAAAACACAAAATGCAGCTTTTAAATGATCATTCACTTTATTGAAGATGAAGATGCATTCAAAACCTATATCACCCATGTGAAAAAATAATTGTCCCCTAAACCTAATAACTGGTTGTGCCACCCTTGGCAGTAACAATTGCAATCAGATGTTTGCAATAATTTGCGATGAGGCTTTTATATGGCTGTAGAGAAATTTGACCCAATCTTCTTTGCAAAATTATTTTAATTCAGCTACATTGGAGTGCTTTTGAGCTTGAACTGCCCCTTTAAGGTCTTGCCCCAGCATCTCAATGGGATTCAAGTCAGGACTTTGACTCGGCCACTTCAAAACCTTAATTTTGCTTCTTCTGAGCCGTTCAGAGGTGGACTTGCTTGTGTGCTGCAGATCATTGTTCTGCTGCATAACCCAACTACACTTGAGCTTTAGGTCATGAACTGATGGGCATACATTCTCCTTCAGGATTTTCTGGTAGAGAGCAGAATTCATGGTCCGAGTAATTATAACGAGCCTTCCAGGTAATGCAGAAAAAAAGCAGCCCCAGACCATCATATTACCATCGCCATGTTTGACTGTTTGTATGATGTTCTTATGGTGGAATGCGGTGTTAGCTTTACATCAGATGTAACGGCACCCATGTCTTCCAAAAAGTTTGACTGATCACTCCACAGAATATTCCTCAAATCCTTGGGGGTCAGCTAGATATTGTTTGACAAATGCGAAATGAGCCTCAGTGTTCTGTTTGGTCATCAGTGTTTTGCACCTTGCAGCTCTCCCATGGATGCCAGTTTTGCTCAGTGTCTTTCTTTTTGTGGAATCGTATACATTGACCTTAACTGAGGCAAGTGAGGCCTGTAGTTCTTTATATGTTCATCTGCGTTCTTTCGTGATGACCCGGATGAGTCGTCGATGAGGTCTTGGTGAAATTTTGGTAGGCCGGCCACACCTGAGCAGGTTCACTACTGTTCCAAGCTTTCTCCGTTTGTGGGTAATAGCTCTCACTGTGGTTCGCTGGAGTCAGAGAGCCATAGCAATGGCTTTGTAACCTTTTCCGATAGATTTCAATGACTTTGTTTCACATATGTATTTGAATCTCTTTAGAATGCTGCATCATGTGCTGCTTTTTGAGTAATCACGTCTGGGTTTGGCTCATGAAATTGAACCCAATAGTCAATTGAATTTGGTTAACTACCCTCTGCTATCATTGAGTGAAAATGCTCAGCTACTTCAGAGGCCCTTCCTGATACCGTGTTTCAGAAAAATCAGAAATAAGTCACGTTACTGAAGGAAAATGCATTTTAATTTCCAATTCATGTTGCCTTTAAAGATCAATCACTCTCTCTATTTGCAAAATATTGTTGCAATATAACTTTATGCACCCTGTGACCACAATTAACACATTCCCTTCTGTATGGCACGATTATTTCATGAACTCTGTGGTCAGCTTTTCTTTCTGCCTGAGCAAGGGCATTGTATTTTGGTGTTGTGGTTAGCTGAAGGCATGCTTTGTGTGCTTTGTTTGGAACAGATCAATACTGATGGGTGTTTTAAGTGGGTATTATGCCTTTAAGCCGTTTATAAATAATTACAAGATAAAGAAATTGAACTGAGTAATTGAGTTGTTCATTGTTCCCCTTTTAACTTTTGACAGTCGTTGAAAAAGACTTGCATTCACTTGATGCTCATGAAAATGAGAGTAATTCTGGCATTTCGTTTTCATCTTTTCATCTATTGAATATGAAGCAATTACAATCTTGTTAGATTTTTGTCATGTGGTGTGTGTAACATTTTTTTTTTCATCGTTATGGTAACATGCCAGGAGCCAGGGTTACTATGGTAACTGTGTCTTGCAGGTGGTCAATCCCCATGGCGATGTCAATCACTCACAGAGGAACGGGAATAGCTCTCACTGGAGGTAAAACACACACACACACATGCACATGCACACATACACTCACATATGCATACATACATCCATACAGATATAAAGTACTGTGCAAAAGTTTTAGCCATCTGAAAAAAATTGCTTTTATGGCTGTTGGAATAAATCTCCATTTTTGTCTTTTTTTCCCAACATAATTTGAAAATGACTTTTAATTGGGTTTAAATTTCACAACAAAATCTTGCTAAATTAACTTATATTTAAAAAGTACTTTAATTTTTTTGTCTAGTTTGAAAAACAAAGTTTGGTTGCAGATTTCTCTCCAGCATGCTTGATTTAACTTAATGGTCCGATTAATTATAACGAGCCTTCCAGGTAATGCAGAAAAAAAGCAGCCCCAGACCATCATACTACCACTGCCATGTTTGACTGTTTGTATGATGTTCTTATGGTGGAATGCGGTGTTAGCTTTACATCAGATGTAACGGCACCCATGTCTTCCAAAAAGTTTGACTGATCACTCCACAGAATATTATCCTCAAATCCTTGGGGGTCAGCTAGATATTGTTTGACAAATGCGAGACGAGCCTGTGTGTTCTGTTTGGTCATCAGTGTTTTGCACCTTGCAGCTCTCCCATGGATGCCAGTTTTGCTCAGTGTCTTTCTTTTTGTGGAATCGTATACACTGACCTTAACTGAGGCCTGTAGTTCTTTATATGTTCATCTGCGTTCTTTCGTGATGACCCGGATGAGTCTTGAACTAAATCTTGCAAAATTAACTTATATTTAAAAAGTACTTTAATTTTTTTGTCTAGTTTGAAAAACAAAGTTTGGTTGCAGATTTCTCTCCAGCATGCTTGATTTAACTTAATGAAGCACTGATTAGACAAACAATTTCTTTGCTGATAACTACAAATAATACTGCTGCTGTTAAGAGAAGTTTGGAAATGGTCAAATGAATACATTAACCTACATAAAATCAGTAAATCAATCATAATATTATTGTTTTTCTGTGCAAATAAACGAGTACTACCCAGATAAACGATTTTTCATGTCAGGTGCCTAAACCTTTTGCACAGTAGTACATGCGTGTGTGTGAATGTATGTATGTCTGTCTATCTACATATATACACTCACCAAGCACTTTACTAGGCACACCTCCTTGTTTCTGTACTCATTGTCCATTTTATCAGCTCCACTTACCATATAGGTGCACTTAGTTCTACAATTACAGACTGTAGTCCATCAGTTTCTCTGCATACTTTGTTAGCCCCTTTTACCCTGTTCTTCAATGGTCAGGACCCCCACTGGACCACCACAGAGCAGATATTATTTGGTGGTGGATCATGTCTACATAATTAAATTTTTTCAAGCAGTGACACTGATGTGGTGGTGGTGTGTTAGTGTGTGTTGCGCTGGTACAAGTTTATCAGACACAGCAGTGCTGCTGGAGTTTTTAAACACCTCAGTGTCACTGCTGGACTGAGAATAGTCCAACAGCGTTAAAGGTTTCAATTCAGTTGCAGTGATTTTAGAATGCTAGAATCAATTATAATAAATTACAATAATATTCAGTAAAGTTTATCCTCATTTTAGGCACAAATAAAATTCTCTGTGTGTTTTTAAATATACCCCCCCCCAAAAAAAAGATGCTGTGTTGTTTTTTATTGTCTACTTTTCTGTATGATTTAAGGATTCAGAACAATTTGCAACTGATACAAAATTGAAAATTTATTTTTGTTTATAATAGTATGTCTGGAAAATCCAGTTAAAAAAAAAAGTTCTCTACAAAGGACAAAAAAATGGCTGCGTTCCTCTACTGTAGGGGTGCTGAGTCCTGATCCTGGAGATCTGCTACACTGGAACGTTCACCTGGCTCCAAAATTCAGATCCCCATGAAATTAGGTTAGAGCTAACATTAGGTTAGAGCTAAAGTCTGCATGGTGATAGATCTCCAGGGCCGGGATTGAGCACCCCTGCACTACTGTGTCAATAGTTCCTCCAGTCAAATATGTAAATTAAGTGTATTTTTTTTAATAATTATAAATTATTCAATAAGTGAAACCAACTTTAACTGGTTAGCCATGTCCTGCTGTCTGGCAGCATTAGCTCACATTAATTTTTTATGTGATGTTTGCTTTTTTGCTAATTGTGCTGTCTGTTGCAGGTATTTCTGCCTTTGCATTGGCTGCGCTGGTGTTGCCGGGCAGTTTTCCCCATTACCTGGACCTGATCCACTCCCTGTCCTTTGGTCCTGCTCTTATCACCGCTTCCAAATTTGCTGTGTCCTTCCCTGTGGCTTATCATACTTTTAATGGCATCCGTCACCTGGTAAGCACATACACATGATCATCAGCAAAGCTGCCCAATCACAGCAGCGTTGTCCTTATATTACCTCATTTTCATAAAAACCTACACGCACACATACATATACATACATCACCACCACATTTCCCCTGCGGACACGTGCACCTGCATAATTCTCTCCCCGACAAATGTAGCTACATGTCTTTTGGTGAAGAATAAGAGCAGTTCTAGCCAGAGGGACCTCTTAGTATGATCTTATTTGCATAATGCTAACTGACCCCTTCTACCTTCCATTTGTTATTAGCAACATTAGCGTTTTCAGGTGAAGCCTTTGTTATAGGCTGGCATAAAGCTACCAAAGTAGCTTCAATATGAGAGCAGGTCTTTTGAGTCGACGCTATAAAATGACATGCAATAATTACGCTTCTTACTTTAATCCAGCCAGAACTGCACTGGCAAGCCGTGACATTTATTTTATTACAAAAATGAAACATGCGTAGGCTTGGAATTGCTTTAAAATTATGTGAGATGGGTCAATATTTAATCATAGATATTGGACATTTATTAATTTAGAGTTCATCAATCTCTCTTTCTCTCTTTTAGTCATGGGATGTGGGTAAGGGCTTGAAGATCCCTGAGATCTATCGCTCTGGCTACATCGTTATCACTCTGTCCATCCTCACCTCTCTCGCCCTGACTGCACTCTGAACACGGGAGAGAGAAGAAGTAGAAGAAAAGAGATGAAGAATGCCAGCTGGGAAAGCGAGAGAAGTTTTTGTTTGTTTGTTTTTGTGTGTCTTGTCTTGAGATGGTCCTTATGGCTCTCATTAATACAATAAATTAAGAAATTTATCTACATGAGCTGTTGTGTGCTTCCTTTAATAAACAAACATTTTCTGTTTATTAACTAACGTAAAGGCCACCGTTAAAGCAGAATTTCACACATTTAGCAAAATGTCTACATAACTAAATGGTAAACAAAGTCTTTCAGGGTGGTTTGATCTGAAACAGTTCATTCTAGGGAAACTTGCTGACTCGCTGAATTGTTCACAGTGATGGTGATAGGAACCAGATGTCTGAAAAGTTGAATGCCTCTAAAAGCTCCCTTACAGAAAGTTACTACATGAAATGGTAATGAATGGAGAGGTGCATGTATAAAGGGTGTTAAGTAGTATGCAAGAGTATAATAGTAAATAATATGCAAAGAAATTTAGTTTTTCTCAGATTTATCACTGTTTATTATTACAGATATTATGTATCATTGCTGTTTGGAGCAAAACTTCATCTCCAAATGGGCTGCTGTACAAAAGAAAGAAAAACGTTCTTAACTTTGGATGGAAGTTAATGCAGAAATTATTTATTCCAAGTAATTTCGGACAATTCAACAAAGAAATGTTGAGATAACACACACGGCAGCTGGTATTTTCAGATTAGGTCAAACAATGAGAAAAGACATCAAAAATAGACATACAAAGCTTTTTCCTGACGGTGACGATATAAAAATACGTGTTGGTTCACTGAATGTTTTTGATAATAGATACAATGGCTGTATTTGTCTTGTAGACATCATGACCCCTGGTTCCCACCACAAACACTATAAAGAAATGCGTATGTAAGTTTCTCTGAAATGCACCATCTCAGCTCAAAACCTTCTGAATGACTTTGTTTACACCTCAGAGTGAATTATGTGGACATTTTGAAAAATCAGTGGAATTGCCCTTCAGTGGCATCTATTACATGAAATTGTAACAAATATGTTGCGTGACGGCTGACACATCGTTCCCCTGTAACATGTTGTGTAATATGGCTACTGTGCACTATATGTCCAAAAGTTTGTAGACACCTGCTCATCCAACGCTTCTTCTGAAATCAAAGGTGTTAATAGGGAGTTTGTTTCCTTTTGCTGCAGTAACAGCCTCTACTCTTCAGGGAAGTCTTTCCACTAGATTGGAACATTGGAACATTGCAGTGAGGATTTTATTGCATGCAGAGAATGAGCATTAGTGAGGTCAGGTACTGATGTTATTCCAGGTTTTTGCTGTTATTAATTCTGGATCATAAATTTCCCTCCAACTCATCTCAAAGGTTTTAGTGGTGCTCCATTGCTCAAAAACCGCTGTTCCACTGCTCCATAGGTCAATGCTGGGGGGCTTTATACCCCTTTAGCTTATGCTTGGTATTGGGCATGATAACCTTAGGCACATATGCAGCTACTTCTGTTCTATTGGGAGTGATTTTCTGTGGAGATTTTTCAAGCTGGGTGTGCACAGTTGAACACGTGTGTCAGCGATGGGTGCAGTTTAGAGTAGCTCAATTCATTAATAAGAAGAGGTGTCCGGATGCTTTAGGACAACGTATTTCCAGATATAAAGTTTTATTGCAGCATTATGAAATACTAAGTATTCTGGTGAATAAGCACTTTCTTTAATTCTCCACCAAGACATTCACAGTGATGCTTGTGCATTTTGTCAAATCACTGAAGGGAACCTTTATTTTACTAGGGAATGGTGGCTGAGAAACATGTCCTCATTTACAAGCATGGCCTCGAGCAGGAGAATAGGGTGAAGTGGGTTGCACTCCTGGGTCAGGTGCCTTGCTTAAGGGCACAACAACAGCTGTGCTGAGTAAGCAAGAACATTACAAACGGCAGCCGTCCAGTGCAAGGTCCATTTCCTGCAGTGCCCACTTGGGATCAAACCTGCTAGTCAGCAGCCCTAATCACCAAGTTACTTACCTGAACACAGCAGGTATTCAAGATTTTTAAATGTTCCTAAAAAGGCATTCCTGTGTCATGCTATTTTTTAATCACAATACGAACTAAAATGACCGCAGTTACAGGTCTGCTTCTCATATTTTTCTTACTCACATTGGCCTAAAATATTAAACAGTTCAAATAGCTTAGTCTTTCCTGTAAGTGCCCATTGCCCAGTCAGGTTGGGGCAGTGTAGGTTTATCTGACACTGCATTTAATGTACTTCTTGTTGTAGAAGAGCCTCATTTAGCCACATTTCCAACAGATTTATTTTTCAGGTTTACTCACAGTAGCACTAAAGGCAACCTCATCTGATGAACATGCATGAAGAGATTTCGACAGGGGTGGAAAAAGTAGATAAACTGTACTCAAGTGAAAATATGGGCACTGTATCAAAAGTTTCATACACAAAAGCAACTCGAAATGCTTTTTTTTTTTGCCCTGTAGTATGTTCCCTGTAGAGGTTGTGTTAAAACATTTTCACTCAGAAAATCATCAACAAAAGATATTTACGGTAATATATGTACAAGAAAGTTGATTAAACTTTAAAAATAATTTTTAAAATAATCCAAGTATGGACCCAAACATATATTTGAATGAAAGTCAGAAAGTATCAGTACTTGAACATATTTAGGTATATAATGAAAAAGTAAATATATTAACAAATAAATGAATAGTTTTCTCGATTTGGTGGTCTGTGATGCTGTAGTGTAGGGCAGGCAATTGGGTGGAACTGGTTCGTTCACAAAGAAAAATTAGTATAGTTGTTGGCAGTTTCGTTTTACATTGATATGATCCAGAATCAGAATCACTTAATTATGCCTAATGTTAGACATACAAGGACTGTGTCTTGGTGAATGCACACATGTATGACATGTAACATACTGAACAGACCAGACAACCACAGACTATTAACAGCACACATAGCAGACAGTTTTGGGCCAAATCCAGCTTCCTACATGGGTGTAGGTTGACTACCGGGCAGATGTTAGATATGCAGTCCAAAATAGTGCCAGATGCCAGGCAGCTTTATACAGTTTTGCCTTGTGTCTACATTTGGGGGCCAATTCTGGCATGAATGTTGTAGACCAAGAATGTATTGGGCCAGAACTGGAAAATACTTAAATAAGGGACAAAAAAGAATAAGTATAGTAAAGAATTAACATAGTGAATAATAAAGAGCCAGTGTGAAAGGAACTAAAGAGTTGAACATTTGAACATGTACATATGTGCAGCATCTCAGTGTCTAATGAGACATATAATAACTGTTATGTACAGTACATTACAAAATGATATCAACATTTGAAAAAGAAATGCACATTTTGTGGAAGGTCTTTATACTAGATGCAGAAACATTGCTGTGAGGATTTGATTGCCTTCAGTCTCAAGAGCATTAGTGAGGTCAGGTACTGACGTTGGATCATTAGATTCTGGATCACAAGTGCCTTTCCAGCTTATATGAAAGGTACTGGATGGAGCTCCATCACTCCAGAGAAAACAGTTCCACTGCTCCACAGCCCAGTGCTGGGGGTGAGCATTATACCCCTCTAGCTGATGCTTGCCTTTGAGCATAGTGGCCTCAGGTTCAAGTGCAGCTGCTCTAGAGTGTCACATCCTATTGGCAGTGTATTTCTATTGAGATTATTCAAGCTGGACATATAAAACCTTTTATAATTATATTACAAAATGATATGAACATTTGTACAGTTGTGCAAATGAGCATTACATTACAGGAGGAGTTATACTGTAATACAATAAGGGACGTTTGGTGTTTCCTGTATAAGTGAAAGGTGTGCACTGTGGTTTAAGAGCGCTACAGCTGTTAGCATGTCTGGTTTTGTAGCATGTGCTAGTTTTGATGGCCCTGAATCTTCTACAACAGGGAAATGACTGGAGGGTGATGTCCAGGATGAGAAGGTCAGCTGTGATGGTTGGATATTTTTAATAAATTATAATAAATTAAAATGCGGAATTTTGTCTTGAAAATGAAAAAGCTATTTGAGAACTGTAATGAGTTCTAAATGAAAATATTAGGAACTCTTAGGAATGTAACTGAGTGAGAGTACAAGCATTTAATTTGATTAATACTCGAGTACAAATCTTCCAGACTTCAGTATTATAACGAAGTATAATCAATTAAACATTTTTCACTCCTGGAGTTTGTTAAATTACAGAGCCCCTAAGGTGACATTGTGATTTTGTTTTTAATAAGACTTTCTCTTAACTCTTAGCCTCAATATATTTATTCGTGGCCTCAATATATTAGTTTGTGGCCTCATTATATTAATTTGTGGCCTCAATATAGTAATATGTGGCCTCAATGTAGTAATTTGTGGCCTCGGTTTGTTCATTTATGGCCTAATTATAGTAATTTGTGGTCTCAATATAGTGATTTGTGGCCTAAAGGTATTCATTTGCGGCCTCAATATAGTAATATGTGGCCTCAATTTGTTAATTTGTGACCTAAATATAGTAATTTGGGTCTTCAATAAAGTGATTTGTGGTCTCTATATATTAGTTTGTGGCCTCAATATATTTATTCGTGGCCTCAGTATAGTAGTTTGTGACCTCAATGTAGTAATTTGTGGCCTCAATATATTAATTTGTGGCAAAGCCTTATTATAAAATAATCACCGTGTCACCTTAGGGGCTCTGTATTAAATCAACATGCAAATCTATTTTTTCTTGTACAGCCTAATGTTGGACTAAAGCAGATTTAGTTCAGAGGCAAGCAAATCTCCTTTTTGTCCTCCCTGCCAGAGTGAGCGACATCATCATCCGGCCTCCATTCGCACAAAACAGTGGAATCCAGCGAGATCATTTTAATTTTACAGCGTCTCAAAGCAGATATTGCAATAAATGATAAATTATTGCATGAAAATTAGCGTGTCTTCTAGCGTCTCTGGCTAAATCTCAATTGGCTCCCTAAACCCTATTCACTCCCTATATAGTGCACTGCATAGGGGAATGAAAAATGACTTCTACATCCAAATAGTGCAGTAACCTTTAGCTGGAGAGTCGTACAGCCTATAGTTGAATATAAATCGCATTCTATTCGACATATGATGCACGATATGAGTGTAGAAGTCGCTATTTCATGACTTATATAGTACACTAGGTAGGGAGCAGAGAGCCATTTGAGATTGAGCCTGTTTTCTGAGCTGCCGAAACGAAGTCTATCCCGAGTAGATTAAATCCTTGAACTATGTGGAAACTGCAGCTCTTTTAAACGCAAAACATGTTGCAGTAGCGACAAAAGTAAACGTATGTTTTTGTGAATATTTCCCAGCGCATCGCTTCAGCGCGAGTGCAGTCCGCCATTGCTTCTGAGTGTGAGTCGGTGCTCGGGCGCCCTCTGTCGGCGCGGCGCAGAAATGCAGGTTCAGCGCGCTGGTCCTGATGCTGCAGAGCGGAGGATGCGGATGGAGAATCAGAGATATGAGCTCGCTGAACGACGAATCAGGAGGCCCAGTCTCTGTGGCGCAATGGAATAGCGCGCTGGACTTCTAATCCAGAGGCTCCGGGTTCGAGTCCCGGCAGAGATGCGACCGAGTGCACGCCACACAGGGGTGGTGGCTTTTTTAACGATGCGAATTTGATGGCGTGTTGAGAACACATTGAGCACGGCTAATATTTTTATGCCAAATAGCTTACATAGTCAGAGGATGCGCTGAGGTCGATGAGTATCTGCATCCTTTGTTGTGTTTACGAGATGTACAAACGTATGGGATTGGAAAAGTGATTGAAGGCGTTTGTTTAGGGGGTGGGGGGTCATTCTATCAAAGATGGGCAGTGTGCGTCCCTAAGAAGTGTTTTGAAATCATCAGGCATGTTGCCTATAATCTGGTAACGGGGTTGATGGCAACAGGGTTTAGGTTTGCAGCTTAAGTCAGCCATTGTTCTCATTTGTGTTGAAGGCTTTTAGACACCCCTGTGGTCATGAACTTATGTTATTCTTATGCATGGAAATGTAATAAATGAATTATGAATTAAAGTAACATGCTGAATTAAAGAAACAGTGTTGTTGGGTTTTAGCCTTTGGAGACTTAAGCACTGATTGTGCTGAGGTCTTTTCATTTTTCCCCATTTTAAGCAGTTTTAAGGAAGCCATAAAATATATATTTTACATCATATTTACATACCAGCATCATGGTATTTCTTATTGTGATTTTAACAGTTTAAAAGTTTTTAAAAACACTTTTAAAAGTATAATTTATTTAATATGAGTAAGTCGATAACACACAAAGATACAACATATACAACACATTCTCAAGAACCATTTCATGCATTCACCATGCAAAGAACCATTTAAGCATGAAATGGTTCTATATAGAACTCAAGGAACTCATTCCTTTTCCTAAAGAACCATTGAGGAACCATCTTTTTTAAGAGTGTACATATATAACATGTTATGTAGGTTAACAGTAAAATAATGTAATATTTCAATTTCTAGTAAGAGTTTATATGCTATAAATATATTACAGAAACCTGTACAAAAACATGCAGTCGCTCCAAAGCACATAATCCAGCTTATAAAGGGTTTGATCATGCCTGATGTGCTGAATCTGCTCTGTTGGGGCACAAAACAGCTGCAACTGTGTGGGACAGGGGATCAGCAGAGCTAGACTTCAAGGACACATTGATTCCGAAGGGGCTGTTGTGTGAGTACTGCAAAAAGATGAGGACCACTGAGGCCCATGGGTGTGTTTTTCAACATTCACACAAACTGCCTCAAATTAATTTATTTATTTATTTATTGCAAGTCTTAAACATTTTATGAATGAAGGAAGAAAATATTACAGCTTAAACACAGATAAAATACATCATTAAAATGTGTTGTTTGAATTTGGCGTGCTGTGAAATTAAAGTTGTACCACAAATAATGGTGTGATACACTTTACAGTGTGGACTGTAAGGATGTGTACACTCTTAAAAAAGATGATTCTTCAAGGGTTCTTTAGTAAAGTGAATGGTTCTGTTTAGAACCATGAGTTCTATACCTTTTGAAAATGGTTCTTCCATTATTACAAGACATTGTAACATTAGCAGAATCCTTTCTGTAGCTATGTAGAACCATTTTCAAAAAGGTCCTATATAGAACCACGTACGACACATTCTCCATCAGTCTAAAGAAACATTTCACCATGCAAAGAACCATTTGTGCATGAAAAGGTTCTGTATAGAAATCATGGTTCTAAGCATAACCATTCACTTTACTAAAGAGCCCTTGAAGAACCATATTTTTATGTCTAGTTTATGTCACCTTAGCAATTTTTCCTGCCATTTATTCACATTATATTCAGTGTGTAATGGCCTTTACAGTGCTTAGTGACTTTATCATCACCTGAAACACTAAAGAATTCTTTAAATTGTTGTTGGCTGCAGCTGCATTCTTACTAAAGACAGAGTAGAACTGTACTATTAGGTACCGTAATTCCATTAACCTCACCTATGCCCCATGGTCGTCAGAATCTCAGACCAGGGTGGCAGGTGGGCCTTGGAATTGCCAATCCGCTGTGCAGAAGGCAGACTTCATTTCAGCCCTCGCATCCTTCCATTCACTGCACTTTCTGGCATTGACGGAGACCTGGATCACTCCCATGAATTCTGCGACTCCAACAGCCCTGTCCTCTGCCTTTAACTTCTCCCATGATCCAAGACAGTCTGGCAGGGGTGGTGGCACAGGTTTGCTTTTGTCCAGAAAGTGGCGTTTCACTCCACTTGCTTTTTCTCATCTTTCAATTTCCTCCTTTGAGTACCATGCTGTCACTGTGTCTTTCCCCACTAAACTTCACATCATTGTCCTTTATCATCCTCCTTCTCTTCTAGGCTACTTCATTGATGAGTTAGACGCTCTTCTGAGTCTCTTCCCCATTGATGGAACCCCGCTTATACTTCTGGGTGACTTCAACCTGCCACCGGACAAGCTGCAGTCATCCTGCCTGTTACCACTGCTATCATCCTTCGACCTCACCCTCAACCAGACTCCTCCGATGCACAGAGCAGGTAATGCTTTGTACCTGATACTCACCAGACCTACCTCCGCGCTGGATGTCACAGTAACTCTCCTTCACCGCTCTGATCACCACTTCCTATCTTTCTCACTCTTCCTACCTGCTGCTCCTGTCCATTCCACCCCTTCACGCTCCTCCTCTCAACGCAACCTGCACTCCACTCCTTCCTCCTCTTTCGCTTCAACTATCCTGACCACTCTTCCCCATCCTGCCTCATTTTCTTCTCTCTCACTGGACACAGCTACAGATGCTTTACTTTCTTCACTCTCATCTGCAGTTAACTTTCTGTGTCCTCTCTCCTCCAGGCCAGCAAGATCTTCCCCACCTGCCCAATGGCTGACAGGTGTCCTGCGCAGCAACCGGCAAGAACTAAGGAAGGCTGAGAGAAGGTGGAGGAAATCCCAACTCGACTCGGATCTTCACTCCTACCAATCTCTCCTTTCCAAGTTCTCACTCGAAGTTACTGCTGCAAAGTCACCTTTCTACAGAGGGAAACTGGAAGCATCAGCATCTGATCCACGCAAGCTTTCAGCATTTTCTCCTCTCTCCTCAACCCTCCTCCTCCCCCTCCACCCTCTTCTCTCACTCCTGAGGATTTTGTCACCTTCTTTGAGGAGAAGGTTGATAGAATCCGCCAGTCTTTTCCCTCTGTCTCCACTCCTTCCACTAGACCTCCTCCTCTCATTCTCAATCCCTCAATCCCTTAAACTGTTTTTCTTCTCTTTCCACAGATGCTGTCCTTCAACTGATCAAATCCAGTAACCCAATCACCTGCCCACTGGATCCCATTCCATCCGCATTGTTCCAGTCAATCTCCAAGGATCTACTGCCCTTCATCACTTTTCTCATTAACAAGTCCTTGTCATCAGGTGAAGTTCCATCAACTTTGAAGACTGCAAGAGTACTTCCCATCCTGAAGAAGCCCATACTTGACAACTCTGATGTCAACAACTACAGACCGGTATCACTCGTTTCTTTCAAGCATCAAGACTGTTCTCTGTGCTGGCACCCAGGTGGTGGAACGAACTCCCACTGGCTGTCCGTACAGCAGAGTCTCTCGCGGTCTTCAAACGCAGACTGAAGACACATCTCTTTATACAGCACTTAAATGAGCACTGAATTAAGTATTGATTGTAATGTATTGTACTGCACTTATGTATTGTGTTGTATTGCACTGCTCTGTGTTTAACTCTGTTCCTTTTTCTCTAGGTGTCAATAATGACTTTCTGATTCTAGCAGTATCTGAGCTCAGGACTGGCTTTCTCTCTAACCTATTGGTAACTAGCAAAGATACTTTCTCTGGATAAACAAAGCACTTTTTGTAAGTCACTCTGGATAAGAGCGTCTGCTAAATGCTGTAAATGTAAATGTAAATGTTTAATTGGTATCAGCCTTAAACCACAACACTAGAACCTTTGGTACTGGACCAATTTGGTTTTCTGGTGCCAAAGTTCTTTATGCAGTAGAAAAACATCCTCAGTAAGATTTAGTTAGAAGTGAATAGAGCGCTTTAAAAACTTTTGCAGTTTTGCAGAAGAGGGTCTCTAAGGCTCAGCTTCACAACCCTACCTATGATGAAATAGACAGCCAAATAAGGGAAATCTTCATCAGATCAAGCTGTCATTGTCTAATTTTAATGCTTAGAAATTAACAAGACAGTCACACTTACAGTGGCAGGGTTGACTTAGAGCTGTGCATAATTATGTTATTTTACCAAACTCTGAAAAACTGCTGATGAATTCAGGTGTTCATGAAAATAGAAGAATGTATTGCATTCCAGAGCAATAATAGCTTTTAATTACACTGTCAGAAAAAAGGTACTGTGCAGGTACATTTTTCATTTGTCAAGGTACAAACAGTGTAAATGTGCTTTCAACAGTACAGCAATTTTAATCTTTTCTAGGTCACTGCACCAGCACACTTCTGTCAATACATTTAACAATACATTTATACAATACATTATTAGAATGTTTGTAATCTCAGAATTCAATTCCCACAGACCATTTTCTGATCTGTTATTCACAACAGTTATGATCGTCTCATTTGCAACATAACCACTGAATGAGTAAATCTGTGGGTCCTGACCTTCAAAGCCTTGCTGCTATCCAGAGACAAGATAATCTAAAACAAGTAGTCTTGATAACATGACAAGAGTCAGAGATCAGTTTAGAGATCTATGAATCAGGTGGAAATAAACTCCTCCATTCTAGCCTCTGTAACTCTGTGTCAGTAATTCATGCAATCCTGACAGTTGAGAAAAAACTCAAGAGTATTGCCTACTCCCATGAAATTAAAGTGACTTTTATTATAACAGACATTCAATGAAATAAATTTAAACCTGTACTTACCTGAAGGGTCTGGGTGATCCAGATGAAGGGCATTCCACAATGCAGATACCTGTAAAAGAGAAAATACTAAATATTAAATTATGCTAGCTGATCAGTACTGTTTATATGTTGAATGTGCACGTGTGTATATGATGAAAAATGGCCATAGTGTGTATGTATGCAGTACTCTAACATTACATGTGTATTGTTTGTTTTCATCTCACCTAGATCTGAACTTTGCTAAGACCTGGATCCAATGTGGGAGGGGCTACCAGTTTAAGAGGGAAAGGGGACAAAGGAGGGAGTTAGTTCCTTCTTTGATTTGGGAGGATCTGTGTGGCGTTGTAGCCCCAGATCCATTTGAACAGAACTGCACTATTTCTAGGTGGTGAAATGACTGCTGGATGCTGGCTGTGGAGTCAGTGGAGTCATTTATATATAGCTTTGTTTTTATGAGTGTAAATGTTTTTGTGTGTGAATTTGCAGTAAACTTCAGAGCGCTGGGAAATGGAGACCTGATGTCCAAGTGTGGTGAATTAGGAGCCTCGGGGCCATTCACCCACCACAGTACCATGAGAAGTGGTGGCCACACATATCACAGTAGCCCAAAGTATGTGGGAACAGTGCTCCTTTTGCTTTGGCTGTGCCCTTTCAGGCAAAAATGGGGAGTCAAAAGGTTAAGGTGTACCTTAAATAATCTTTTCCCAGGGGTAAGGTACACATTTGTACATTTTAAAAGCCCAATGTCTTAACATAGAACTGGCGACAAAACAGGGTGCGTGGAATCTACATAACTTAAAAAACAGAATTGCAGTGGAATATAGTATAATTATGTTCCCTCATTAAAGGTACTGAGGATGTATGCTTAAGGATACCACCCCAGTGACCGTTCAGTACCCAGTTTTGTAGAGTGTAGGTTAAAAATGATTCAATTCGTTTTCCATCAGAATTTGCATGAATGGGCCTGCGGGAGAATTCAATGATCAATAAAATCAATCATCTTCAGTGTAAATCTCTAAATGCATTTATAAAAGCATGTATATTTTGTTATTTATCTGAAATTGAAAGATTTCCCCTCTTATCATTTGAAAAACGTTATTGCTTTTGAAAAATATGCACTGTTTCTAACTGGTCAACTGCTGTATGTAATGTAAGGGATGCAGATTGCTGAATTTTGGTAGAGTGACCCAATAACACAAGGTAATTACAGTCCTTCCCTTCTAAGTTCTCACAGGCAGAGAACACTTTGCCTACTTCAGCACGATTCCCTCTCTTTTCATTTCAAATTGCCTCTGTGATAATATACTTGTCCGAGGTCTTGCCAAACAGAGACTGGGTGAAGTGAAGTGAATTGTCCTGAATTGCACGCAGAGAGAGAGAAGGAGAGAAAGGAGGGGGAAAGAGCAGCTGTCAGCGAGATGGAGAGAGACATCAGTGTCCTATTGATTGGAGAGGGGGCTGGGATTGGCTGTGGTCTGCAGATGGAGAGCCTCCTTCAGCTGGACTGTGTGATATGAGCGTGCGAGGCAAAAGCTGAACCACTGTCCACCTCAGAAAGGCCACTGAGCGAAAAGAGCAGCTACATTAAGACTGTGGGTAAAGATGGAAGTAACAGACAAATAAAAAAAAAAACTAACAAACACAGAAAAGGACAAAATGTCTTTAATGTTATTATACAAGAATCAGTGAGTGGCTGATAATGATGCTAAGAATAGAATAATGATGAAAAGTAGAATAGTAAAAAATAGGTCTATATACATCAAATGGCCACTTCATTAAGTACACCTCCTTATATCTACACTCTTTGTCCATTTTATCAGCTCCACTTACCATACAGGTGCACTTAGTAGTCCATCTGTTTCTCTGCATACTTTGTTAGCCCCTTTTACCTTATTTTCAATTATCAGGACCCCCACAGAGCAAGTATTGTTTGGGTGGTGGATCATTCTCAGCACTGCAGTGATACTGACATGGTGGTGGTGGTGTTAGTGTGTGTTGCGCTGATCTGAGTGGATCAGACACAGCAGTGCTGCTGGAGTTTTTAAACACCTCAGTGTCACTGATGGACTGAGAATAGTCCACCAACCAAACATATCTATCCAGCCAACAGCGTTCTGTGACCACTGATGAAGGACTAGATGATGACCAACACAAACTGTGCAGCTACAGATGAGCTATTGTCTCTGACTTTACATCTGCAAGGAAGACCAACAAGGTAGGAGTGGACAGTAAGTGGACACAGTTTAAAAACTCCAGCACTGCTGTGTCTGATCCACTTGTACCAGCCCTACACACACTAACACATCACCACC